>NW_022680357.1:18860467-19127987 GCF_004115265.2 Rhinolophus ferrumequinum | reverse complement strand
GACATAAATCATACCTTTCTCCAGTGTACACATGCTATATATACTCCCTGCATGTTGGTCACCTGGGTTTTCAGGTACACTGTAGCGGTACTGCAGTGCTTTTGTTCAAGCGACCCTCGTTTTACTTAATTATGGCTCCAAAGTACAAGAATACTGATGCTGGCAATTCGGATACACCAAATAAAAGCCATAAAGTTCTTCCTTTAAGTGAATATATATGTACGGTTCAGTACCATCTGAGGTTTCAGTACCGTCTGAGGTTTCAGACCTTCCATTGGGGGTTTTGAAATATATCTTCCATGATTAAAGGGGATTGATTATGCTGAAAATGACACAGTGATACACTTTAAAATGATGAATTTTATGGACTATAGATATTATACCTCAGTAAGGCTCCTAAAAAGAGAGCAATTTTTTAACCTCAAAGATTTTGAGTCATTTGAGTTTTTCCACAATCATCTCATCCATATTTACAACATTTCCATTGCACTGGAAGACAATCTTTTAAATGCCAGGCTTAATAGAAACCAGCTGGATTCTCATAGTATCTTCTGCATTCAATCTACGTCTTGTACTTGTGGAAATGCATAAAGGAAATATGGACACGCCCAAGTATGTAGTTGGAAAAAGACAGGTAGTTTAATATACTTATCAGGTAACTGTGCATATTGCTCTTAGTACAAGCTGAACAAGGGATCATTTAGTTGCAGTGTACAATCTGAGATCATACAGATGTTGACCTTAAACAAAAAGTCAACTAGATACTCCTTTAACAAAAAAAAAAAACGTTTATTTGGGGGAAAAAAAGAATTGCCACCCAGGACATGCAGCCATGGAAAGCCGTGTTGCAAGTCCCCAGCAGAAAAGGGGAGATTTTTTTCTAGAAGGAATTTGGAGAGCTGTTATAACCAAGGGACTCTTCATGTAGGGCTTTGCCATCCATGTAGCACTGAGAGCACCCCATAAATGCCTTCCCAATTCGAGTCTTGGGCGAGGCCTTTATTTTTTTCACACAAGCAAACCTTTTTTGCTGTATTATATTACAATCCATTGGTCTAACTTGCACTTTAAATCGTTGTTTCGTGCATGATTTTGTAACATTATGCACCGGTTAGTAGCAAAACTATGGGTTCAACGACCTAGGCAGATCCCCTGAATGTTGACACATTTCATTTTACAACATGAATATTCATATTCATCGATATCCTCATTAGTCATAAGTATTTGGAAGCTGTGACATTCACAGTGGCAGATATAGCTTTTCCAAAATTCTATTTTTCATTTGAAACTTAGTTTTATATTGCCAAGAAATGTTGTTATTGATTTTGCATTAATTTTCTTTCATGCAAAGTTGAGCTTCCAAATCTAATGATCACACAAATAGTCTTTCTGGAGACAACAATTTAAGTACAAATTTTAGAATATTTGTTACATAGATAATATAAGACAGGTGATCAAAAGTTGAGATTGAATAAAATTTTTTTTTAATGCCCCATTAAGACATTCTGAAGTGAAACATGTCACATATCTTAAAACTGTGAATGTGGTCATGAAGAATAATAACATAGCTACTAATTAATCAACTCTAGTACCATTTCCTTGATGCATAATGAGTGGCAATAGTTTTACCGACTATAGCTTTTGCAAATCCACTGCAATAATGCAAATAATTGGTGCAAATCCAACAAATGTGTTAAATTTGGGATTATCAGTGATAACTGTAAAGTTCTTTCAACTTTTCTGTATGGGTGAAATTTTTCATAACGACACATTGGGGTAGAAATACACAGCAGGACAGATGTGGACTATGATCTATTGTTTGCCAACTCCTGGTGAATTACGCTAGGCCCATACATCACTGTATTATTCTTACAGCATTACTGTGAGCCTTGACAAGTAGTAGGTGAAAACACTTTTTACTGTTCTTCAAAGTGGTCTCGGTTATTTTCATTCCTTTGGTCTTGCATGCACATTTTAGACTCTGATTCCCACTTCCCACATATACCACACTTTATGTATATTGTGGTTTGTCTGTTAGGACGTATCTCCATGTGCCAAGCAAGCACAGTGTCTTCATTATCCAATAACTACCCTCTCCCCTTCCTTTTTGCTAAAAGATGACTATGTCCTTACTTATTGGTTGGTGATAAATTTATGACACCTCCCCATTTGTGATTCACTGGATGAAGGTTGATTTCTTCATTGGTTCATTCAACACTTGAGAGATATTTCTTGAATGCCAGGTATGAGCCTGCCACGATTATTAGGCACAGAAGATACATCAGTAACTAATATCCCTTGTGATAAATTCATTGCGGTAGGAGAACACATAATAGATACTGATTTTTTTAAAGGTAAGAAGTACTATAGAAAAAATAGAAATGACCAAGTAAAGGGGATTGGCAGTGCCAGTGGTGTAGCTGCAATTTTAAATAAATCAGTGCCTTAGTTTCCTAGGCCTGCTGTAACAACTACCAGAGAGTGTGGGCTTAAAAAACAAATGTATTGTCTCACACTTCTGGAGGCTATATGCCCATAATCAGGGTGTTGGTAGCATTGCTTCCTTCTGACGGCTGTGAGCGAAGGATGTGTTATAGGCCTGTCTCCTTCACTTGTACACCTGTCTTCTATCTGTGTCTTCAAATCCTCTTTACCCTATGTGTGTCTGTGTCCACATTTCCCCTTTTTTAAAACATAAGGACAACAGAGGTATTCGATTGGTGATCTAATGACCTCACTTAAACTTGATTAACTCTGTAAAGACCCTTTCTCCAAAAAAGGCCGCATTCTGGTCCTGGGGGATATAACTTCAAAGCATGAGTTTTGAGAGGACACGATTCAATGCACAACAGACAGGGTAGAATTCATTTATTTATAAGGTGATACACCCTAAATCTAATCTTATTCCATAGGGCTGTGTGATTGTGAGAACTTTGCTACTAAAAATATCTAAAATGTAATTGCTGATGGATGTAACCAAAAGCAGTTGGTCTTTCAAACTGTTTGAAGCCCAAAATCTGTGGAATCTCTATTCCTTTGCCATCCATCTCTTAAATTCATCTCACTCTTGGAGTAACTTGCCAACTGCAACCAATAGCTGCTTTTATACACCATCACTTTGTTTTTACTTGATTCCTGTACAGCTGCTGAGACACTAGCAACATAGTTAGTTTGGAACTCAGCTAAGGACAAAGTTAACTAAATCAATTATTTTCACTTCCTACCATGTAACAGGAAAGCCAACGCCACCGGTTTCATCAGTAGGTGCTTAATGAAGGGATGAATGTTAAGAAGATACTTTGACTCCCAATGTGCCTATAGCTTTGGACACTGTGATGCTGGGGTTTTTTAATTCCTCAAGCTTTCCCATTCCTCTTAGTAAAGCGCCAAGATCCTTAGTCAGATGTGGAGGCAGCAAGTAGTTTCAGAAAATAGTGCAGCCTCTGGATTATGGAGCCAAAGTGATCTGGGTGTGAACCCTGGCCCCTCTATTACTTATTGTGCAACCTGGCACACTCACTTTGAGCTCATGAAGTGGAAGTTAGTACATATGAACAGATTTACCGTGAAATTTAAAGGAGATGGTGCGTGTAACTCACATGCCCCATGACATTTGAAACATAATTACTTTCTTCTCTTCAAATTCTAATTTCAACCTAGTAGCCATTGCATTTTAAGTTATTATATCAGCAACACAATGACAGAGGGAGACAGGACAGTATTCGAGGGAGCTCTGAGTGATTTTTGTCTCCTGAGACAATAACGATAGAAGGGCATATTTACTTTTTCAGTTAGAATAGCTGATTTTATAAGACGCTGTGCCATGTGCCAGGCATTATAGTACTGAGACCAGCCACAAACTTGCTAGTTATTTTTTAATTGAAGCTTCACCATTACTAGCTATGTGAATTTGGGCAAATTACTTAAAAATTCCAAAGTCTAGTTCCCTTAACTAGAGGGGGGAGAATATTATGTTCCTCGTAGGGTTATAGACAGAAATAACCTAACGCAGCAAAGGGCTCAGCAGATGGGGTACCTCATAGTCAGATGTCTGTAGCAATCTGATGTTAAAATCAGATGTTAACATCAGCAATGATGAGTACAACTTGTTGTTAGCATTCACTTGGTTCTTAAGATTTGTTTCCCCAAAATCCCTGTTTTTCTGAGTATTTCTTAAAATCAGCTTTACTGAGGGTACAATTTACAGAGCAAACTGGGTCCGTTTAAAGTGTTTAGCAAATGAATACTCATGGAACCGCCACCATCAACAGACAGATCGCTCGCAGTGGTTCCATTGTGTTCCTGTCTGCAGTCCCTTGCTCTCCCATCCCCAGCCGCAAACAACCAGGGACTTATCTGTTGTCATTATACATTATCTGTTTTAGAACGGCATACATGGGAGTCACAGAGTGTGTACTCTTGTGTGTCTGACTTCTTTTACTTAGAATGCTTTTGACATTTAACCATGCAGTTGAGTGATCATTAGTTTGTTACATTTTATTGCTGAGTAGAATTCCATTATATGGCTCTACCCCAATTTGTTTATCCATTCACATGTTGTGAATTATTATACGTGACATCTGTTCTTTACATGGACATAGGTTTTCAATTCAAGAAATGGACTTGATGAATCATATGATAACCGTAGGTTTAGCATTTTAAAGACATGCCAAACTGTTTTCGATAGAGGCTGCACTATTTTATAATCCCACCAACAATGGATAAGGTTTCTATTCGCTCCAGTAGTCATCAATCATTACATTTTTTATCTTAGTTGTGCTACTGGCTGTGAAGTACTATCTCCTTGGGTTTTCATTTTTATTTCCCTAGTGACTAATGAATGATGAGCCTGTTTACATGGGTTTAATGCACAGTCAGTCCTATATATTCTTTTAAGTAAAGCATCTGGTAACATATTTTTATTGTGTTTTCTTATTATTGGTTTGCCTGACTACCTAACTTATGAGTTATAAGTGCGACATTTTATACTTCTCACTGTACAGACCGTCCTCGTTTCGTTACATTTAGCTAAGTGTCTCACGTTTTTTTATCACCAGAAAGCTCATGGTGGAAGTAAGGTTCGGTGAATTAGGAAAAGGCCTGACCTGAAGCACGGAATGACTGCTGCTTTTACTGTAACCAAAGCAGCTGGGAAACCAGGGGCTCACAAGGCAGTGGATCAGCCCAGGAATGGTAACAGTATAAGGGGAGGTATTTCCAAAATTCCAATATTTCCAAAAGCCACACACATGACTTGTGCTAAGTAAGGCCAACTCCAAGACATGCTGACCTCTCAAAGTTGGGGCTCAGTGCTACTCCTGTGAACGCAGCACAGCAGCCGGGGGGAGGGGGGCAGCAGGAGGCTGCCTTAGGTCTGGGTCAGATTTTGCTTCCAGAAAAGCATCTTGGGTGCCAGTGGGCCCAAAGGGGGTGGTGGTGAGTCTGCACAAGCAGCGGCTGAATCAATTCAACCAAGATTTGGCACACACACAAGCCACCACCAAACACTGATGACCACAGAACAGCAGCAGGGTTGTGCCAAATGGGTCTTGAGACCTTAGTCTCTGTGCATTAAATCCCATACTCAGGGAGAGAAGTACTAGAATCCAGGCCTTCTGAAAACCAGAATAGCCAGTAGTCTCATTGGAACTCGTGGGAACTCATGTATGTTATATATGAGAGAGAACAAGCTCCTGGGTTGACCTGATTATTTCCCACGAAAGGATACTACGGGGCGGGGGGGGCTGGTTGGGCCCAAAGTCCAACCCCTCCTCTGATCACCAGCCCACTCTCTTGTCAGTCATGGGGGAAATAAATCTTTTTAGTTACTTAGCCCAGAGTGGCTCCTTTTCTAATTTTCAATTCTTCCTGTGAGACTGCAGGAGTACTGAGAGAAGGAACTCCAGCATTAGGCCTCTGGAATAGGTGTCATTCATTGTTCTGATGACACTTAGAACTCACAAGAGTGAACATATTGGAAATAATGGTGAAACTTCCTTAAATAAAGTTGTACTTGAAACTTATTGCTATTAGACAACACTAATATTTATACTCATAATTTTACATCTAATGAGCAGATAGTTTACTGGACAGTGGAATTGGAATAGAAAGATACTGAGAAAATTGTGTGCGTACATTGTTCTCATTGCTCGACTGCTAACTTAAACTTTGAGTCTAATCTCCTTCCTGGCATCATCTCAGAAAAACGTGGTCAGAGCAGGAAAAAATGCTTCCAGACCCAGTTATACAGAAACTCTACAGCTAGGAGTATAGCCTGAGGAACTAATATTAACTGTGTGGACAGTGTTAGACTATTCACTGCAGAGCAATAGTTTAAGTCAACCTAGATTTAACAGGAGGAAGTCTATGCATACGACATACACATGAGATGGCATATACGCAACCATTTACAATCACGGTTACACAGAATATTTATGCAGGGGAAAATAATCTTGATGTATGTGGAGTTTCTTAAAAATGTAGTAACGGTCTTGGATAAATTTGAAGGAACACAACACCTACCAAGACTAAATCACAAACAAATAGAAAATCTGAATAGACATGTACCGAATAAGGAGATTGAATCCATAATCCAAAATCAAATAGAGTAGTATATACAGAAAGGGCTTTGGGAAATGGGGAGAGGTCTGCAAACATAAGCTTTTATTGCAGAACACTTAGCAGAATTTTGTATATACCTAAATTACTTAATGTTTGAATGACTAAACAAGTCTTTTCAACATAGGATTGGTAGAAAAAGGGAAAGGTAAAGATACTGAGGAGTCACCCTCCCAATGTCACAGGGGCTCCTGGGCCAGTTCTAACTAAGTTTGCTGCACTTCAGTGTGTGAGCAACTTGGGGAAATAGGAATTTAATTTTTCAATGACCTGACTAGAACCTTCTCCACATTAGACACACAAAATGGTCAACAGGCACACTAAAATGTTAAACCTCATTAGTCACGATGGAAATACAAATTAAAACCACAATGTGAAACCCCTTCACATGAAACAGAATGGCTATAATTGAGAAAAATAAAACAAATGGCAGTAACAATGTGGAGAAATTAGAAACCTTACATATTCCTTCCGAAAATGTAAAATGGGGGCCTGAGTGTACTATCGTTGGGAATTTCCACCCCATAAAAAAATTCCCATGTGGTACAACAAATCCACTTCTAGAAACAGACCCCCCAAAATTGAAAACAGATGTTCAAACAAACACTGATACATGAATCCACAGCACCACTGTTCACAACAGCAGAGGCCTAAACAATCCAAACGTTCATTCATCTTAATCAGCAGTGAAAACTAAGTAAATAATTGTGCAGCTACACCAGGATTCTTTAGATTGGTATGATTATGAACATATTAATAATTTCTAGAAACATTTATCCCCATAGCACACACAAAAATTTTAATGTACCAGAAGACATATTTACTAATACACCAATATATTTAGTTCCTCTGCAATACACACCAACAAATTGATAAATCTATCTTCAGTAATCAGTGTTTCGTTATTTTCTCCTATTTGGAAATAGTCTAGACATTAAATACATATCCATCATTAATTTAGATAGCAAAACTGTTAAGTTTCTAATTACCAAAGACACGTAGGAAACATTTTCAATGCTTATCTACAATATAATTATCGCTAAAAAGTTTACATAAATATCTTTTATTTTCATTGTATCTATCTTACATATTAGTTAAAAATGTGAGATGTCAAAATCAATTATTAATGAAGCTATTTTCTTGACACATTTTGTAACACAGATAACAAACTTAGTTTTAGAAGCCCAGTTAGAATATATATATTATGTTAATGACTTTCAAACATATGACTGTGTGATAAACCCAAACTAAAACCAGCTTTAATATCAAATATTTCACCACATCATCTGATCCTGAAAAGCATTTGGGTTAGTTTGTATTTTATTTCTTTATTTATATAAGCATTTATTTTGTTCAAACCAATCAAATATTACAAACCAGTATCACCATCCACAGATACAAAACATCTTACCACACACAAAACAAACTGGTTTCACACAGGGATCACAAATTAACAGGATTAGTAATAACTTTAGAGAACGCACAGATGGTTTACCAAGAAAACAGCTGGTTGTCACAAGACCTCTGTAACACAATTTAAATGCAGAAGTTTTTCCCATTTCAGGATCCATCATCTGTCCGTGGACAGTGAGGACTAAATAGTGAGACAACCAACCAGCCTCCTTACAGCTCAGGCCAGGAAGCCAGAGGCCCCTACACACAGAGTACAGAGGAAGCAGCCCTCCCAGAGCCAAAGGGTCACCCCCAAAGACAGACCTTCGTCACACACGGAGTAGGGATGGTGGGATGGACAGGGTGTCTCCGGTCTCCCACAAAATGTGAGGCACCTCCAGCCCCAAACCCACTAAATCGTGGTCCCAGGGAGGTGCTACTAGACTGGGATCTGTCCAGCACTAACGGGTAAGGAAGGCTGGGGGGACAGATGCCCCTTATGGGCAGAGGCCCCTCACGACACACTCCCCTGGGAGCTGGCACAGCCAGGCAGTGGCGCACTGGGAACCCCAGCTTCTCCCACTGGCCACCAGGCTCAATGGAGTAAGTGCACCTGGCCGATGGTGGGGAACGGAGAGGATTAGCTTCCTCGGTCACAAAGCCAAGCTCCCGGGACACAGAACGAGAAGGAAAGAAAAACCTCAAGTGGTTTTTAGACGGAGACCCACAGCAAAGTTTCTGGAGAGAACCACTTAACTCCCCAGCCTGTGGGGCCGGCTCCAACGACAGGCTTACGGGAGCCTGTGGCTGTGTTCTGTCACGGTGGGAGTTCCTTCTTAGGACAAACGACACGCAAGACACAGACACAAGAAAAAACCAACATCTCTGGGAGGAAAGAATATAGAAAACTCTGAAGTATCTAGGTGCAAAAAGTTAGCTGCACAAATATTTTTTTCTGCCAATCTAAATTCAGAAAAGAGACAAAAGCCTCGCACCCCTTCTAACTTCTACCCAACACCACAGAGAGAGACCAGGAATTGTAATACATGCACACCTAGAATTCACATAACCATGAAATTTCCGAAGACAGTGAGGAGAAATCAGGTAAATATGACATTTTAGACAAGGGTGGGAGTGGACTCTTAGATTTTAGATGTTAAAATGGGAGATTTATAGGTAATTCAGGAAAAGCTGAATACCCGTGGCAGGTACATTTAGTGAGGCTGCTGCATGGAGTCTTCCCGTCTTCTGCTAAGGGTATTAAATACCTGCTCAGGGTTTTTCTAGTGCTTCACAGTCTTTGGGGAGGCAGGAAAAGGGGAGCCAGGCTGCAGGAGGGAGGCTTGTATTTTTAAAAGTGCCCCTTTTGCAATTTATTTTCCTTTGCTCAGCTCTATGGCCTCAGGCAGTTGTGGGCTGTGTTTACATTTCGGATCTGCTCCTGGGGGAGATGCTGAGACTAATTTCTATCAGACTGACAAAGCAGCCTCCATTTTGGTCAAGTTTCTGATCAGTTATTACATTCCTTAAAACTTGTTCCAACACACCAATTCTCATAATATTAGATCGAAATACAGTTTTTAAAAATTTACACATCCCTTGATTCTCCCTTCTGCCTTTTTAAACCTAATAATGACATTAGCATTTTTAAGACCCAACAAGCTGAAGAACTAATTCAAAAGTTAAATTCCCTTGAATTCGTTTGTATTAAACATGTGGTCTTCCTCTAGGTTCCGATAAAACAGATGCCATGAAAGTTCTCCAACACATTTTCAAAATTTGAAGTTTTTCCAATTCAAAGGAGCCATGGTCTGACCATTGAGGATAGGATTTTAACAGCTCCTCAAACCAGAAAGCCCTTTTACCACTTAACCAAGGAAGCCAAAGGCTTTCTGTCCCTGTGGTATTTTCTTTCTTTTTTTTTAATTAGAGTGTTTTGGAGTGACAATTGTTAGTAAAGTTACATACGTTTTTTGGTGTACAATTCTGTATTACAGCATCTATAAATCACATTGTGTGTTCACCACCCAGAGTCAGTTCTCCTTCCATCACCATATATTTGATCCCCTTTACCCTCATCTACCACCCCCCTCTCCCCGTGGTATTTTCTTTTGATTACAAACGCACAAGAGACAAACAGAAAAAAATTACCACTTCTGAGAGAAAAGAATCAATAAAGAAAACCTGGGAGTCGCTAACTTCACAAACATTTTTTCCTGCCAATATACATGTAGAAAACAGAAGAAGGACATGCAGTACTTCTAAATTCTCCCAAACCCCACAGAAATACACGAGGAAAGATGACAGGGTGAACAAAAACACCGCGTACCTCTGCCTGCAGATGTTCTTGAGCTCCCAGCTGCAGCGGTTTCCAGGAGCTAGCAGTGCCCCAGGCAGTAATTTTCCTCGCAGGCTCACCAATACCGTGGGTGCTTAAAAAAAATTCTTTTGCTCTCATCTTGTGTGTTACAGGAGATCAGGTGCTTGTATCATCACAGGAAGGCACTCTAGGACATAGGAACAATGCATCATGAACGAAAGCAAGCAGGCCAAGGATGTACTAAAAGAAAGAAAATATATTCCCAAAATGCAGGAGTGCACAAGACCACCAGGAGAGCGACTGAGCTGGAACAAAGAAAAGTTAGGATTATATCTGAATGAGGGCGGGAAATATTCAAGGGTGGAGTCACAGGTGATCTCTGGCCGTGTCTTTGATGATGCCTCCTTCCCACCAGAAGGAGGGATTCCCTTGTAGGAACTTGAAAGGGGTAAAGAATTTTCCCTGCCTGCAATGCTAATAGTGTTATGGCCAATTACAATTAGCTGTAGCTGTACCTTTTCTTAGGAATTTTTCCCTGCCTGGAATTCTGATGGTGTTATAATCCATCACAATTAGCTGTAGCTGCACTTTTTCTTAGGAGTGATTGCATTTCTGTTTTGTTTTCTCTCACATCTTCCTTCTTCTCCTCCCTGTGCTCACTGCCTGTGGTAATGATTTTTTCTAGCTTAGCTAATCATAACATTAATAGACTCAGATTAAGGTAAAATAGAATTAACACATGCGCATGGGGAATTCACATACGTGTAAAAATTCCAAAGGCAGCGAGTTCAGATCGGGTGCTTTGCAGGTAATTTAGGAAGAGTGGCACACTCTCGGGAGGTAAATTGTTGTCAGGCTACCCAGAAAATAATGGGACATGGGGGAAGGGTGGTCAGCAGGCTCCCTGGGCGTCTTCCCGCCTTATGCTAAGGAGTTTATGCCAAGGTTCCCTCCCTAAACCTGCTCTTTCCATCTGAATCTCTTAGGCAGAAAAGAGGGAGGGTCAAAGGTTCTAAATGAGTCTTTTGTTTCCTAAGAACCAGTTTAAAGTCAATTTGCCCCAGGGCAAAACTTCTGGTCCTCTTCATTCCCACCTTTGAAACTGTAATAAAAGTTTCACGTCCAGAAGGTAAATTGGTAGATTGTTACATATTTCATTGAGCTAATCACTCAGTCCTGAGAATAACTTAGTTTAGTTAAATTGTCGAATCTTATTTCAGGACCCAGTGATGTAGATACACTCCCAAATTTCACCTTTTATTAAATATCTGATTACTTGCTTATGTGGGGAAGACTTTCCTCTACCCCCAGGCTTCTGACTGCTGTAATAATCAAATAAACATGAAACAGATTATCAAGAGGAAACGAGCAGATTTAATACATACATATGGGAACCCTGCACACAGGAGAGTCAGGGACCCCACATGTAGGAGACGTAGGGAGATAGAAAAGGAACAGGGGTAGGTAAGACATCCCGAGCTAGGGATGAAGTGAGGTCTCTTGGGGGCTCGAAAGGGTCTCTGCAGGGTGACGACAAGAGCATGAGGATGGAAAAGGGGCCACAGGTGAAACCTGACAAGCTCAGGAGACTGAAAATAACCACGTATAGGACGGCGTGAACATACAAATTCCTAACTCAGGTGGGCCATGGCGGGAAGTCACATCCTTGGCCTGCAGCTTCCTAGACAAAGGTCAGTCTTTACCTTAAGTGAGCCTGTCAACTGTCTTTTTGCATCAAAAATAACACACCCTTTGGAATGTCAGTAATGCCTCCCTCCCCCCACCACCAGAGCAGGAAGCTGTAGAACCCCTCATTATTATTCTTCTCTGGATTCCCATCTCTATGTGCTGTGAAAAGTGCTATTAACTATCCTGTACCCACCTATGTGAAAGAAGTACCTGTCTCTCCAATTTACTTTAATCACAGAGATTTCCCTGCTTTGCTTTCTCCCACCCCATTAATCTACCACCAATGGATTTCATGTAACCCTCCTCCTTTGATTCTGTGTATAAAATAACTGCAAACCACCATTTTGTGAAGCATTTTCTCAGTCCGTTGAGATTTTGCTTCCCAGCAATTGGCATCGGTTTGGCACAGATAGACTCTTTATAGGCTTTCTCTTAGGCTGAATGTTTTTCCATGGACAAGCATGTTTCATGAATATCTTGAACCTAGTCAGACAAAGACAGATGTTCAGAGACTGAAGGAGAAGGTCAGACAGGGACAGAAATAGACAAACAATGTGGGGTGTGGGGTGCTGAGCTGCTACCAGCCCACGGTCGCTGACTGTGTGTGGGGGCTATGTGTTTGGAATCTCTCGAGGTGTCCTTGGCTGACTCGGCACTGTTTTCCCAGGTCTTCCATATATGCCTTCCATATATGCGCCCCTCCCCCCAAGACTGAAGTTCCCACACCAGGCCATCACTCTGGACCTGAGAGTGGTCCCAGCATTGGACAAGACCCCTTATGCCAGTAAAAAACTGAGGGACTGTACCCCAACCTACCGGACAGGTACAGCTACCACAGCTGTGCAGGGGGAAGCCTGTTCCAGCAAAGCTGCGCCAGGAGCCAGGTGTTCAGCTCCCCCTGCAAATGCTGTCCCCTGTCACACAGCACGTAGGCCCAGGCTCTGGAAAAGCACAGCCACACTGCCTGTTAGGAAGACTGAGCAGTGGACCCTGCTGCCAGCACTGTGTATCCTTCTCATGCCAGTGCCTGACTCTGCCCGCACTATACACAGGAATGGCTTTTATCTTGGCCTTTGGGGCCTGTCAGCATCCCTCTAGGCTGAGGGCGGAGTGGAAGGGTCACTTCCCCTCTCTGCTCCACCAATCCACACCCATTGCCACCACTGGATCAAGCTTAAAACGCAGTAAATCCAAAATTTATGTGAGTATGTGGTTTCCATAATCAACTTGATTTTCTCTTGTTTCTCATTTGTTACTCATTTCTGCTTTTGCTTTATTATTATTTCTTTCCCTCCATTTTCTTTGGGTTTATTTATTTTTCTACCTCTTAAATGGAACACAAATTTTGTTTTCTTGTTTTGTAATAAGTACACCAGAGGCTATAATCCCCCTTCTAATTACTGTTTTAGTTAGAGCACACAGAATTTATTATGTAAGGCTCTTATTGTCATTCATTTCTAAATATTTTGTGATTTCCATATACATTTTTTAAATCCACATGTATTTTTCAGTTTACAAATGCACGTTTTTTTCTTTTAAAAATGTGTCATAAAAGCTATCTACATACAAAAAGTATAAAAATATAATGAACTTCCAACCGAAGACATGAAATTCAAATGTATGCTTATAATTTTTAATTTTATTTTTCATAAGTCATAGATATACATGATAAAAAGACAAACTAGCCTGTCTTCTTGGCCCCTCCTACTGTTACTAATTTAAGGTATACTCTATTGAATTGTATGGGTTTCTTTTTGGCTCTCTTTTTGTTATTGATTTTTAATTTTCCTTTATTGTGGGTTGTGAATGTGACCTATTGAATCTGGATTTCAATGAGGCTTCCTTTGTGGTAGTCAATTTCTGTAAATGTTCCAAGTATGTTTGAAAAGAACAGATATGCAAATATTTTTTTTTGTAATGCAAACTTGGTCTCCTCAATTCCTCTCTGAGCTTCTGTGGTTCTCAGGTAAAAGACAGCCCCTTAGCCTGTGATTTGGCCCCACACTTTCTCTCTAGCCAAGGCCTAGGCAACCTCCATATGTACAACAAATTTATGTCCGTGTAGCTCTTGTATCTTTTAGGGCCAACTTTCAGAAGGACATTTGAAGTGTTACAGTCTTGTAGCAAACAGTCCAATTCGTGGCACATCCAAGTTTCCTAATAGAATCTCACAGAACCACCTGGAGAGTGGGCAGTCTTCTGAGGGTGGTCATGCTGAGGTTGGACAGTCGCCCTGTGATGGGTCACTCCCTCATTGCCAATTCCAGTCCTTACCCACTACTTGCTCCTGTCCAACACTACCACTTCACCGAGATCTCAGGCTGCTGCGCCCCTCCAGGCTGACTTCCCAGCACTTACTTACTGCCCATGAAATTCTTCATCAGTGGCATATCTTTCTTGACCTCTCCAGAGCACTGGCAAACCTGACCACACCCTGTTTCTCAAAACTCTCTACCTGTTTGCCTCTGACACCACAGTCTTGAATCCTGTCTTCTCTTTCTACCTCCTCCTTGGCCCTTTCATCCTGAAATGCCAGTGTTCCCAGCATTTTGTGTTCATGGTCCTCGGGGTTTTTTTTCCCCCTCTATACTCCAGGAAAACACGGTGCATTACAAAGGGACAGTTTCTACCAAGCTCTGAACAAGTGTGGCCTGTTGTCCCATTGCCCAATTTTACAAGAGCGGACAGACACCCCAGGGTTTTCTGTGAAATCCCTCAACTTTAAATGTTGATAATGAATTGAAAAGTGTACACAACTGTGCAGGGCAAACAAAACATGGCAGCCCAGTCCTTCTTAGGGCTGTTCTTCTCTTATTCGACTGACCCTAAGGCAATTTGTAAAGTACTTTGTTCATACTGGAAGCTCACACTTACTGAGGGCTTACTATGTGCCAGACACTCTTCTAAGTGTTTGCATGTATTAATGTATTTAATCTTCATAACAAGCCCATCAAAACAATGGTATTATTATCCCTGCTTTACAGAAGAACGAACTGTGAGGGACTACTTTGTCCTGGGTCTCAAAGATTCTGAGTGTAAGAACCTGGATTCAAATCCAGCTTGGGCTCTGGAGCCCAAGCTTTCCCTGCTCAGCCGATGATCAAACTGAGGTCCAGGGCGGTTGAATTGTCCGAGGTCACAACAGAGTTAACTGGCCTGCGGGTGGGGTGGAGGTGGGTTGAGGCTGTGGTCACAGAGATACTTGCACTCCCCGCTGTTCTGTAATTAGCCACCCCTATTCCCTGCTGCACTGGGTCCTGGTTGGCAGACCAGGGACTGGAATACAAACGATGGTAACGTGCCCATCCACTTCCACCGATAACTTCATTTACTCCTCACAACACTCCCAGAGCAGGACAGTCGCTAACATTCAATATCAGCCCTTCATGCGTGTTGTCCTGTAAACCTCACAAGCACGCTGCTGCTACGTGGGGACTATTATCCCCGTTTGACAGGAGCAACTGAGGCTCAGCGCCTCTCTGTGATTTGTCCAAGATGAGGCATCTGGTAAGTTGCAGGGCCAGGATTCTGGTCAGGATATATGACAACAGAGCCCCCCATCCTTGACCACGAGGCCACACTGCCAGTTCTACAGGTGGGGAAATCGCGGCCATGAGGGTGGCGCACGCTGCACTCCTCCTCCTCCTTTTCCATAAAGTCCCCAGAGAGGCCAGGGAAGCGCCTAAAACTGGACTTGACAGATCGATCCTGCGGCACCACGGCAACGGCGCGGGAGGGGTAACGGGAAGTGCGTCATCGAGCGGGCGGGACGAACCTGCACGACCACCAATGGGAGCGTCGCGTGCTCCGCCCTGAGGGAGGAGCCGAGTCCGCTTTTTGCCAACGGCGCGGGCCCTGTGAGCAGCTCCTGGGCGCCTCCGAGGGTAACGGCGACTCGAGAACGCCGTCCGGAGCGGCGAGGGAGGCCGGAAGGTGGGGCTGAGGTCCGGGGCGGCCTGCGCATTGCGCCCAGTGCGGCGCTGAGGGCCCGGGGCCCCGGGGCTTCTCGTTTCCGGCTGGAGAAACTGAGGCCCAGAGGGGGCCGCGAGGGCCAATAGACCGGAAACGCGTCCCTCTCACAGGGACACTTTTAAACCGTGATATTAGATGAGAAGATAGTTCTTAGCATGATGTTAGGTGAAGAAAAGTACGAAATGTGTCTGAACTGAGTGCGTGCAGCCGGCCCGCGCCGACTGCTCGTCAGCCACTGGCGCCGCGCCCCGCGCCCGCGTTCTGTGCGCCGAGCGTCTCGCTGTGTCCGAGTCCACAGCCCCGACGTTAAAGCCCCGCGGCTGTCAGCGTTCAGAACCCCGCGTTTCGGGGTTTCCGGAGGAGGGTGGGGAGCCTGCGTTCTCCACAGGTTAGGCCCCACCGTCAGCGGCGTCTGGGGCAGCGTCTTGTAGTCAGTCACAACCGTAGTACCGCCGCTGAAGACACGCGGGTTTACACTAAAAGGGATAAAGAACGACCATAGATAGCCCCACCTTAGATCTGATCCAGTTTTCAAACTTAAAAGATTTGATGTTCAGACCTTTTTAGATTTGACAATTGCAGACTAGGAGCCGGGATCCTCATGTTATTATTTACTCCTATTTCTCGCTGGCGGGGGTGCCACACATCCTGAACTGCGCTTTTGTGTCGTCACCCTCTGTCTCCATCACTGTGTGTGTCCCCTTGTGCCCTCAGCCGGCTTCCTCGTGTGTAAAATGGAGTAAGGAATGGCTTTCTCATAAGGTTCTGGTGACGAGTAAAGGAGACTGTGCTGTAGCACATGGCACACGTGGATGGTTATGACTGACATCTGCTTATTCCACAAGCATTTCTGTTTGAAGGCCATTGGGAGGGCAGTGCGTGTCCGTGGTCAGCCTCCCCACTCAGTCCCTCTTCCGGGAGAACACTGAATCCTAGGACAGAACAAGCCTGTCTTTCACCCCCATTGCCCTCCCCTTTCCCCAAAGTACAGCATTGTATACCGTTCTTTACTTAGTTCTTCTTTAGTAACATTTTGGCTTAACATATTTACATAATTTTCTTCCCTTTTTAAGATATGTGACATATCTATAACAATGTAAGTTTGAAGAATGAAGATAAAACAAACATCCACCCACCATGTTAGAACATTTTCATGTCCTCACAGCCCCCGTTGAATCCTTTCTTCCCTCACCAAAGAGAACCACTGCGCTGAGTATTGTGTTCTTCGTTCTGTTGTTTTCTTTGTTGTTTTTACTGTTGATGTATCTCTGATGAATGCAGTGCATGGTTTGCTAGGTTTTGAGTTTTATATAAATGGGATCCTAACATATTTTGTGTGACTCGATTTTTGCATTTAACACCATGTATACATTAGATGCATCTGTGTCGCTGTGAGTAGCTCTACTTCATCTTCAGTGCTTTGAATTCCAAGGTCAGATTATACACACTTTATGGAGGCCGTTCAGTTGGTCTTCACTTATACTTTTTGCCAGTTTTTTTGCTCCCACATGGTGCTTTTATAAGCATATTTCCTGGGGCCAATGTGGGAAAGTTTCTGTAAGGTATGTACCTGATAGTGGATTTCGGAGGATATACAGATGAGCAGGTAAAATCAACTTGTCTGAAGTGCTTATAAGGGTTTACACTCTATGGGCAGTGGGTGAGTCTCAGCCTCGGCCATTTTAAGGATTTTGGCCTCTCTGGTGGTAGTGGAGACATTAGTCGGTGGTTTTAATACTCATTTGCCTGTTGACAGGTAGTTTGAGCATCTTTTCACATCTTTATTAGTTGTGCATTTTCTTTGTCAAATTTCTGTTGCTCATTTCTCTCACAGTTGTCTTCCCTTTGCTTTTTGTAGGAGCTCTTTATATATGTTCTGAATGTGAGTCTTTTGTGGCTTAAATGTGTTTCAGATACCTTCCAGTTTGTAGCGTGTCTTCTCTTTCTATTTTCCACTGTCTGGTGTTTTGGTGAACTCCGGTCTTTAATTTTAACAAGGTTGAAGATATCAGTATATTCCTTTATGGTTTGTACTTTTCTTATTTTTTTTTAAGAAACTCTTCCCTGTCTTTGAGTCATACAGTTATTATCATACGTTGTTGTCCAAAAGTTTCATAGCCTTTCCTTTCTTATGACCTTACTCCTTAAGAATAGAATTTCATGAGGTAAGGGTCTATTTTTTTTATTTTTCTCCCACATATGGATAATCAGTTGTTCTGCCAAGTTTTTTGAAAAGTCTGCTTTCGTTAGGAGTTCTATCTCTTCAACACGTCAAGTATCCATACATGTATGTGTTTCTGTTTCAGAGTTCTGTATTCTGTCCCATTGGTCTTATTTGTCCATTTCTATGCCATTATCACATTTTACTCATTACTCTATCTTTAAAATAAGTTGTGGTTCCTGGAAAAACAATTTCTCCTGCCTTTGTCTTCTCCAAGAAATGTCTTTGCCATTTTGCCTTTACATTTTCCATGTAAAATTTAGACTCATCTTGTCAGCTCACACACATACACATGAAGCCTGTTGGGAATTTGACTGGAATTGCATTGATTTGGTTGTATTGGATTAATTTGGATTTTAAAGTGATTGCTTTCAACATTTCATCCTTAAATATTACGTTTGCTGTAGGTTTTTGTAGATGCCATTTAGTAGATAAAGGAAGTAAGTTTCTAGTTCAAGAGTTTTTACTGTTAATAAATGTTGAATTTTATCAACTGTGAGATGATCATATTCCTTTTTTTCTTTATTCTGCTAATGTGGTGACTCACATTGATTGCTATAAGCTGCTTGTAATATCTTTCTGTAAATGTTAGTGTATGCAATTAGTTTCCCATTTGCATTCCCAAGTATTGTTTAGTTGTAAGTTCTCTCTTTCGGAAAATCTTGTCTGAGGTTTGTCACTTTCACTATGTTTTTTTCAAAGAATAATTTTGGTTTTTTTGCTTTCCTAAGGTATACATGTATTTTTTATTTCATTAATTTCTGCTTTTCATTATTTACTTACTTTAACTTTCTTTGGATTTAATTTGCTCTTTATAGCTTCTTTAGATGGATGCCTAACTCATTAATTTTCACACCTCCTCTTTTTAAAAAAATATAAACACTAATGCTGTTAATTTCCATCTATTGCTTTAATTGCCTCCCACCAGTTTTTATGTATAACATATTGTTATTTCAGTTCAAATTATTTTCTAATTTCCATTAATAATTCTTTGATAACGGACCATTTGGAAGTGTGTTTCTTAAATTCTAAGCAGAGTTTTTCTTGTTATCTTTGTTTATGGTTTCCATCTTTGTTGCCTTTGTCGACAGAGACAAGAGAACATGTTCTCCATGTGAGAAACTCTTTAAATTTTGATAATGACTTGGTTTGTGTGGCAATTGGCGTGATTGCACTGGGTGTGCTTGAAGATTTAGTATCCATAGCAGTGCAGTGGTTTATGCCTGTCCATCACATTAAGCTACTTGCTGTGTTGTACAAGGCTTTTGTAACCTCACAGATGTTTTAGTTCATTTTATCAATTATGGGTTTGTGGATTTGGGTTTGTATTGATTATGGATTTGTATGTTTGTCTTTGTTGTTGTTATCACTTTTGCCTGAACTGTTTTGAGTCTCTGTGATTACTCTGTTTCCCCAAAAATAAGACCGGGTCTTATATTAATTTTTGCTCCAAAAGACATATTAGGGCTTACATTCAGGGGATGTCATCCTAAAAAATCATGCTAGGGCTTATTTTCCGGTTAAGTCTTATTTTCAGGTAAACACTGTAGGCACCTAAACATTTAAAATTGTAGGAAATTGAACCTTTTTTTTAATTTTTGTGGTGACCGTCTTTATCTCTAGTAATGCTTTCTGCTTTGGAGTCTATTTTGTGTCGTATTAGTACAGCCACACCAGCTTTCTTTTGGTTAGTTCGAAGAGTACATAGTTTCCTATCCTTTCGATTTTTTTGGTGTTATGTTTTAGAAGCAGCTCTTATAATCATATAGCTAGATTTTTTTCATTATTCAATTTGACAAGTTTTTATCTGGTCTTAACAGCCTTGCTATGTCATCTGCTTAAAGACCCTTAATTGGGACAGCCTGAGTCCCAAGTTCCAGGGACAAAAGTGCAAATTTGTTACTTCACACATGCTGTACTTGTGCATCTTCCCATCTCGCAGGTCCAGTTGCTGTTGCTGTTGAAAAGAGCAGTAACTAAAATACAGTTTATTTCAGGCTTACAGAAAGAAAGAGAGAGAGAGAGAGAGAGAGAGAGAGAGAGAGAGAGAGAGAAAAGAGCAGTAACTAGCCTTTTGTGTATCCTATGTGCCAGGTTCTTGGCAATCCTTTGGTAGTCATATTTCATTTAAAATTCATCTTATGCCTTAAAGATAGTTATTATTACCGCCATGTTACAGATGAAAAGAGTGAGGCTTAGAAAAATTACACGTGTTAGCTAACCGTGTTTCTGTGCTATATTGCCTAGGGTAACAGCAGATGTCTTGTTGGACGATGGCATCACCTAAAGTGAATGTTAAAACTTCAGAATTCCAGGCCCCTCTGCCATCAGAGTCTCCAGGCAAGAGGGCAGGCATTTGTATTTTTAATACACAGATTAGGTGATTAAGATGAAGCAAGTCTAGCAAGAGGTGGTCTCAAAGCCAGCTGTCTAGTTCTGAACCCATGTTCTCATCCCACACGCACTACCTCTGGCAGAACCAGAAGTTTTGATCGCGGCTCGTGTAGGGTTTTTATCTGCTCTGATCTTTGTAGTTTGTGGAATGGTAGTGTTTTACTAGAGAACAAGAGATATAAAAATGCCCTGCAGTCAGTCCTACCACGACAGTTGTTTCAATAGTGATTTGGCAGAGAAGGAAACTAACATTTATCAAGTATTTACTAGCTCTAAGCAGTGAATGTTACTCTGATTTTTCCGTGCAAAAATGGGACCTCAGCTAAATTTATCCAATGCCATAGATATGGAAAGTGGCTGCGCCAAGTTTCACACTCAGAACCGTCTAACACTAAAAATAGCTAACGATTATGTAGGGCTTAGTCTATTGCCAGGCTTTTCCAAGTATTAACTCATTTTATCCTCGTAGTAATTTTTTGGAGGATGTTTCTATCATTATTGTGCATTTACAGCTTAGAAACTGAAGCACGAGGAATTCCCCAATTTCACAGCTAAGAGGAGCAGCATGCTGTGAGCGCAGGTGTCTGTCTCGCTCCAGAACTCACACTTCTCACCACTGCCCAGGACTCACTGGCCGAAGCCCGGGCTTGTGTCCTTTTTGTTTCTGTACTACTCAGGATGATGACCTGGATTTTAAAAACCATAGCAAGTTTATATTCGTCCATGCACATTTGCACAAAACCTAGAACACTGCTTGGCTGTGCTCAGAGGTGAAGATTTCGTTTCCTTCTCGTTTAGACCCCACCATGCAGGGCAGTACGAGGCGTGTGGGCTCCATGACTGACGTCCACAGGCGGTTCCTCCAGCTGCTGATGACTCACGGGGTGCTGGAGGAGTGGGATGTCAAGCGCTTGCAGAAGCACTGCTACAAGGTCCACGACTGTGAGTATGGCTTTCCTGGTCCCGGGCGCTCTGGTACTGTGATCAGGAACCCGTGACATGGGTAGGATACCATGTAACCAGTCAGCCCAGCTACTGGCCTGGGCATGGGCGTCTCACATCTCCCACCAGCCCATCTTCCTCATCCCACCTTCAACTTTTTGTTTTAAAGTAAATCTTCCACTCACCGCAGTGGTGAGAACTTGGCCTCTGAAGCTGTAGAGTCGTGTTCACAGCAGGCCTCCGGTCTGAGTTTTTCACTTCTACACTGAGAATAATCAATTGTCCTGACACGTACGGTGGTTCAGAGGCCGAAGAACATGGTACACACAGAACACCCAGCACAGGGTCGGTGCCAACTTGGCTGACGGTCATGTCAGAGCAGAGCCGGGGCCTCTGCCAAACCCGGAGGAGGTGATGCACCTGCCTTGTGCGGGCTGTGGGCGTTGGGAGCGTCGTGTCAGTGGGTGATCGGGATGGCGAATAAGATAATCCATGTGAAGCGTGTGGACACAGGACCTGGCGCAGCCTACCGTTCCCGCCGCTGGAGGTAGCAGCAGAGGCAGTAGGGTCAGTGGTGATAGATTAGTAAAATCAATATTGGTAGGTCTCGTTGAGTGAAAAAGACAGTTGATCAGTTAATAGTTGTATGAAGCCATGGTAATGTGATTTGTAAAATTTAAGACTTGTCTGTTCGTGAATATATCTGCCTGTAAAAATTCTACACTAGAGTGGAAGGAGGTGCAACACACTCACAAGGTGCTTGTCTTTGGGGAGATGAGGAGTGGCACAGGTTTGTCACTGGAAATCAAAGGATACTTCATCTGTATCCTGTTGTGATCCTTTACGGAAACAAGATTTGCAGCAAGCACGGCATTCTTAGGGCGTCTAACAGCTGTCCTTGCTGATGAAGGGGGTTTGTGCTGAAGAGCACAACGGACTTTCAGCCAGCCCTCAGGCTTCTCCAGTACTGGGCCCACATAGGCTTTCTGACCATAACTCTTCTAATAACCTTTCACTCCTTCTCCCTCCCTTGTAGTGTGTCGCGCAGGTCCTGGGTGTGAGCTTTAATGTTGCCAGGGATGCTTCACCGCTCTCTGCAAAGAGCCACATGATGCCTTAGCACTAGGTTGAAAGTACTTTTGCCTTCATTGGACATTTAAAGTTGTTACGATCTAACGTGGGAAAGCACAGTTAGATTGTGTAGAATGTGTCTAGGAATTGATTTTCCTCTCACAATTTTCTGCACATCATTTCTGCAATTCAAGCACGGTATGTTTTTGGCTAGGGTAATCTGGGGAGAACTGTACTTTGGTTTGAAGAAATGCCTAGGAGATGCCCCTTTTACTAATTAAAAACATATTTAGCTTCTAAGAATTATGACACAAAGGAGTATTTCAAACTGCAAGTTACTCTAATTACAGTTTCCCGTGCGGTTTGTCCAGTTTATCAAAGCACTTTGTGTTCTGGGCTTTGCTTTGGGTTCTCTTCTTACCGTCACTAGGGGAAAATGAGTCCCCCAAGTCTCCTGGCTGCTGAATTCCGACGTTGTTCTGCTGTCCTGGTGTGAAACCTCGCGTCTGGCCCTTCTGCGTGGCGCTGGGCCTGTGTCCTGAGCTCCTGTAGGTTCTGAGCCAGGCTGGGCACATGCACGTGCGGCACAGCTTGCCACACTCTGTGCTGGGACTGGTGGCACAGCTGAGGCCTTGCTTCTCCTTGGGTCTCGTGCGTCATGCAGAATCACATGACTCCAGGGGAAGCACCAGAGGGAAGGAGGCCCAGGAGGCCCAGAGGGTGGTTTTGGAAGACTTGGATTTGGGGGTTTCCACTTGTGACCGAGATTGTAGCAGGGACCAATTTACCTTCCTGTCTGAAATAATTAAAAACTGGACAGACTAGATGAACCAATGAAGACAGTGATCACCATCAAATACATGTTGTCTTTCCTCACAGCACCCTCCAGGTCTGGGCGCCGACTGGTGTCCAGTAACACAGTTCAGTTCTGACACTGTCCACCTGGGTTCGTCTCAGCTCACTGGTTAAGGGCTCAGCCCCGCGTCAGACACCAGTCACAAGCCCTGGGCCTCCCATCTTCTCCTGGGTTCAGGACTTTGCTAGAATGGCTCACAGAGCCCAGGAAAGCACTCTTTACATTTGTGGCTCATTATAAAGGAGACAGCTCAGTAACAGCCAGATGGCAGAGGTGGGGAGGCGTGGAGCTTCTGTGCCCTTTCTCAGGTGATACACCCTCCCAGCACCTCGGTGTATTCACCTTCCCAGAAGCTCTCTAAGTCCCATCATTTAGAGGGTTTTCTGGAGGCTTCATTACATATGCTTGATGGATTACATCATTGTCCATTGGTGACTAACTCTAGCTCCTCTCCCCTCTCCCTTCTCCTGGTTGGGCGTTGAGGCTGAAAGTCCCAAGCTTCTAATCAAGGCTTGGTCTTTCTGGCGTCCAGCCCCCAACTCGGGGGAGGGGAGAGGGGCTGGAGATAGAGTCAATCCTAAAGTTATTTAGGGACCTATCAAGAGTGGCCTCAGAAAAACAAAAGACACTTCTACCATCCTTATCACTCAGGAAATTCGAAGGGTTTTAAGAGTTCTGTGCCAGGAACCAGAGACAAAGACCAAGTGTCCTTCTTATACCACAGGCAAAAAATGGGGTGAGCACTACAGTTGTCTCGTGGGGTTCCACAGAAGGGACAGGTAGGACTGGGCTGGACCCGTGCCCTGCTGCTGGCCCATGGCATATGCTGCCTCTGCCGCCACACAAAGCTAAGTCCCTGGGGGAGTGTTGCAGGACAGAAGAGAGGTTTATCCTCAGGTAATGATTAAAACAGATATGATGGCTCAAGGGCATCTATGAGAAGCACAAAAAGGGTCAGTGGTGAGGAGAGCCCTGGGCCCCGACGGAAGCTTGTGTGGTGGGAGACAGTGTGAGCAACTGAGCAGATGGCTGCTTTCTGTAATCAGTGAGGACAGCAGTAGGAAGTGGACTTTTTTTTTAAGTGAAACATGTACAGTGAAAACATGTACCTGAAAAAGGAGGCTGGACAACAAACCAGAGATGGTGGGGTGGGGGTATGAGGTCGTCTCCACGTGGACAAAGCGTCTGTAAAGGGCCATGTACCAGAGTGCTGTTCCCGTGCCCCAGAGCACATTTTTCTGAATGACACCCAGGAGAGGCCTTTCCAGTGGAAGATGTGAATTGGCACTTGCGGAGGGAGGTGGGAGCTGCCACTGTGTCAAATTGGGTGGACGGGGGTTCCTGCCCACAGGAAACCCTGTCACTCGTCAGTGAGAAGTGCTTTCGGAATACCCAAGGCTCCCAGCACTGGGTGCTTCGCAGGCAGAAAAGGTTTCCGGCAGGCCGAGGGCACAGGCTGGTGGCCAGGCCCATGTGCCACGAGGAGATGTTTGTGTGGTGTGGAAGAGGAAGACAGGGAAAAGCACAGAATCTTTCATGGAAAAGGTGCCATTTCAGCTGGATTCCGTAACTAGTAGGCAGAGGTAGGAGTGAAAAGGAGGCAGGCATTTCGGAAAGAAAGACGCGGAGGTGGGGAACATGGGGGTGTCTCAGTCCTCGGATCATGGTGTTTCAGCAGTTGTGGCTCGATTTCATGGTCCTACTGTCACTATTCTTGTCTGTCTCCTCATGGCTGTGCCTTTCACCCTTGCCAGCATGATCTTCTATTGAAACTTGAGTAATCTTTATGTACTCAGGGAGTCAGAAATACCTTTCTCTGTAAGAAGTCGAACATACACACAGGTCAGGTGCCCTGGAGTGACCCCCGTGGTCTTCAGCTTGGTGACTTACCTGCCAAGCCTCTTTCTTGCATTATCGTTTCATTGGTTTTATTATTTTTAACATAAATGGTATCATATTTCTGTTTTTCGGTTGTTATTTTTTCCTTTGAGTGGTTTTCTAAGCCACAGATCTTTTGAAATAAAAAAGTATGACAATACCGAAGGTACCAACACAAAAGGTGACCCTGATCCTCTCCCACCAACTCTGAAAGGCTCCCCCCGGCCCAAAGGAGGGAGCTCACACACTCTCCCGCCCCCGGGCCCTGTGCCCGCTGCTCCTTCTAATACAGCCTCTTGGGCCCTCCTCGCCCTGCCCTGTTCCCAGGCTCATTGGCTGTCCACTCACTCGCCCCAGCCCCTTCCACTTGTCTCAGCCCCAGCAGTGCTGGTTTGGGCGGCCCTCCCCTGGCTCTGATGGACTGATGGTGGTGGCGTCCCCTGTAGTCTCTGCGCCTCCTGTTGTCAGGGGCAGCGAGCGGGCGGGTGGCTGCAGCCATGCTGTGTGGCTGGTGCGATGCTTCCAGGAGGAGCATCCTGCCCCAGGGCTGTGTGAGAAGCATGCAGCCGCGGTGTGACCTATCATCTGTGCCCGTGGCTGCTGGTCCTCAGTGTTGCACTCTGGGCCTAGGACACCGGCCTGTGGGTATCTAGTGAGCATCTGGTGTGGATCACGAGAAGAGGGAAAGAAGACACACCTGCCTGTGTGTGAGGACCTGCAGGGACAGACAGGCTTGCGCGGGAGCTGGGACGAGGGGGAGGGACTGGGCCGTGGTGGTCGTCAGCAGGAGCTCCCTGCAGGTCCCGGATGCGTCTGTGAGGGGGGGCAGGCCGGGGCCTCGAGCAGGGACAGCAAACCATGGCGGGCTCAGATGTCACCTCCTGGGGCCTTTCTGCCTCTCAGCACCCTCATGTCTGGGCAGTCCAGGGAGAAAGAAGCCATGGGGTGTTGGCCTCCACCATCACAGGCTCTCCTGTCCCGTGTTCAGGCTGCTGGACAGAAACCAGCGCCAGAGTGTGACGAACCGCTTCCCCCCCCCCCACATTTATTTCCAGGCAGCGCTCCGGTGGAGAAGCTGGAGGATTTCATCAGCAACATTAACAGTGTCTTGGAGTCCTTGTACATTGAGATAAAGAAAGGAGTTACTGAAGACGACGGGAGACCCATTTACGCGCTAGTAAGTCCAAGACAGAGCCGTCTGGTGGCATTTGTGAGGAACGGGGGGCTGGGACGAGGGCTCTGAGAGCAGGGACAGACACCCAGGACCTGACCCAGCCCACGCCCCACGCTCCCACGCCCCTGCCCTGCAGTCTGCTGTCCTCTGCCCTTCCTGGGTCAGGCGATCAGAACCTGCGCCTGGACTCTGGCCCGCACCGCCCCACGGAGCCCCCACCCAGGCCTGGCAGCATGCACTTGGCTTTGTTTTGATGACAGTTCTCTGCAAATGTGCAATATTAGGATCCAAGGGGTGAAATGCTTTTCATTTGGAACAAGACACAGCTGGGGAAAGAAAATGTGTGGGCAGAAGGGTGGAGATGCACTTGGGGCCTCCCAGGTAGGGAGGGAGGGTACACAGAAGGGGAGAAGCTGACAAGCCCCATCCTTGGCTGGGGAGCTGCCTTAGGCCTATCAAAGCAACTCCTACCAGCCAGGCCACAACGAGAGGCTCCAGCCCAGGGTTCCCAAACTCTGTTCTGGGGAAGAAGGGCTGCAGAGTCAACTCACCACAGAGATGCTGACTGAAACGATCAATCCGGTTTCTTCCCTGCCTGCCTTCTAGTGCTCTGTGTCCTTGAAGCTCCATCGGCATGCACAGTTTTCCCAGATTTATCTAAGTTTGGAAAATATTGTGCAACTTTAGGGGTTCTCAAATCTCTGAGAATTAGATGTGTTGATGAGCTAAAGATTTAAGTCTGTAACGTAAGACTGGTTACAAATGCACCCCCGCCACCCACAGTGACCTGACACAGGTGCTCAGGGATGGACAGATTGGGCGGGAGGGGGGTGCCAACAAGTGAAGTAACTGACGGGGAGGCCGAGCCTGAACGTCATGCTGACTGGTTTTTTAGGTGAATCTCGCAACGACTCCCATTTCCAAAATGGCCTCAGACTTTGCAGAGAACGAACTGGACCTGTTTCGAAAGGCTGTAAGTGCAGAAATCACATCAGTGAGCTTCCTACGGGAGACTGTTGTCTTCATCCTTAGAAATGGGAACTGCAGTCTTACAGGGTCACCATTGCTGCCTGAGAAAGCCCTGTGCAGGGGATGTTGCCAAGCGTCCGCCTCCCCTGGAAAGCATAGTCGCCCTGTGATCGGTGGGGAGGGCGCCATGGCTGCCTGGGGAACGGGCGGGGCCAGGTTGGAACCCTGACTGCGTGAGCAGTGGGTCTCTTGGGCGTGTGGTGCCGTGGAAGCAGCCTCGCTGCCGGGGATGCACAGTGCGCTTTGGGGTGGGATGGCAGCAGGAGCATCACCTGGGAGCTGGCAAGGGAGGCCGTGTCCCATCCCCAGCCAGGCTCTTGAATCCAAGGCTGGGCTTCAGCAGGTGCCCACTGCTCCATTAGCACATTTACTGTGCCCCCCTTGCTTCGGAGCTATTGACTCAGCCCTCGCCTACCTGGCTGACACCTGGCTAGGATGTTGTTGCTCAGCCCGGGATACACTGGGCAGGTGACAGTGCTTCCGACCCTCAGCCGCTGAGGACAGTCCTGGGTCATTGCTTTCTATGGCTTCCTGGGGACGGTGTTACAAGAGTGGCTGTTGAGTCAGGACTGAGCATGTTACGGCCTTTGTCACGTGATCATGTCTTCCTGAGGGGTCCTGCAGTGCACAGCGTGCCTGTGGCGTGACAAGTGTCTCCCCCACCCGCTGCCAGGATTGGCAGCATGCTTAAAGCGTGTGTTTGCCAGTAGAATAGACGAACATGATGCTCTTTCTCGCAGTTGGAACTGATCGTTGACTCGGAAACTGGCTTTGCCTCTTCCACAAATATTTTGAACCTGGTTGACCAACTGAAGGGCAAGAAGATGAGGAAGAAGGAAGCTGAGCACGTGCTGCAGAAGTTTGTCCAAAGCAAGTGGCTGATTGAGGTACTTTGTCTCATGCTCACCCCAGCTCGGCTCACTTTCAGAAAGACCAACAGTGTTTCCAAAGCCATGTCATAGCCAGCTGATGTCCACTGAGCCTTTCGGTATCCACGGTAACCCTGTGAGGAGGATAGGAAGCCTCCTGTTGTCACATGGGGTGTCCCGTGGCAGAGCCCAGGGTTGCACTGGGTTTGTGGGCCCTGGATCTGAACCCCGATCCACAGGCCGTGAGGCAGTGCAGTGGGCAGCACAGGCCCAGCAGCAGTCCAGTGACCTGGGGTCTACCGTAGGGAAGGAGCAGTGTCCACCTCGGGGTGAAAGGTGGGCAAGTGGTGTGTGTCAAGTGCCTGGCCCTGGGCTTCCAAAGGAACTGCCTTGATCGTCATGGTTAGTCCTGTCACCATGGGGTGCAGACAAGCGTTTGGAGGAGTGTAGGTAGTCGTGAAAGGACGCGAGCTTCTAGTTACCCCACGTCTGCTTCTACTGACGGGCAGGACAGGTGTTCTGGTCTATTCCACAGGACACCCAGTTTCTGGGCTCAAGTCCTGTCAACTTAACGGTGCTGCCCCCAGAGCCCCGAGTCTGCAGGACTGATCAGGCCGGGCCTTGACTTCCCCACGTGGGGCACAGACTGGCCCAAGGCTGCTGCTTGTGGGTGACGCGCTCTTCACTTCCTTTGTGGGGAGAGTGTGCGTCTGCTTGTTACAGTCAGTGCTCTGAGTTACCGATCTCTAAGTCAATGGCCTGGCCCTGGCAGTCGGACTGGAAGTGGTCACTTCCTGAGGTACTTCCTGATGGGAGGAAGATGGTGGAGAGGTCACAGGTGGCGGGAGCTCCCCGTGAGAGCCAGGCTCTCTGGGCGCGTTGGTGCATTTCCCAGCCTTGGGTCCTCCCAGCTGCCCTGGGATGGTGGGGAGCCCTTAGCTCTGTTCTCAGCTCCGCGGTCTGGGAACACCAGCCAGTGACATGCCATGTTCAGGCCCCAGGTCAGTGACTGCAACTCCCACCCGTCGCTTTGTCACAGCTCTTCTTCCTCCCTGGGGTGGATTTGGCAACACGGGAACGTTCTTGGGCAGCTCAGGCCAGAACTGACCACACTCAGTCCTCGGGCCACCACTGCCTCACAGTGTACTTGTCGCACCTGTGGGCACTCGGTGAGCACTGAACGTGTCACTGGGCAGGTGGGTGCCGTTCCAGAGGGTCAGAATTCATTTAAAAGTTACCAAAAAATGATACAAGAAATACAGATTTTCATAAACACTTTGAATCCCCCATTACCTCAGCTGCAAGAACTAGGACACCCCTGCACCCTGCTCTGGGCCACGAGTCACCACACGTGTGCAGCTCTCGCTGGCAGGAGCACGTAACAGTTGCATTGTGTGTGCCCGCCTTTATCGGCGGGCTCGTCCTGTGCCCCAGGCCTTTGCTGCCCAGAGAAGCTGGGTGATGGGGGAAATGACGCGCCTCTGGGGTCTGCTGGACTTGAGCTTTGGGTCCAGGGTCCTATCCTCTCTGCACCTCGATTTCCTTTCATGTCTTTGCCCAAGTCCCCTGCTGGAGGCTCTCTGAGGGGCCAACATGCACACTAGCTGGCTGGGGCGGCCAGGCCACTGCACCTCTCTGGGCCTTGGCAGTGGGATGGCAGAGGGGATGGGACTGAGCAGGGAAGGGTCTGGCGTGACAGTGGCCTGAGTTTGTGGCTCCCACTGTGTCCCTGCAGAAGGAGGGGGACTTCACCCTGCACAGCCGGGCCATCCTGGAGATGGAGCAGTACATCCGGGAGACGCACCCTGACGCCATGAAGGTCTGCAACATATGCCACAGCATTCTCATCCAGGTAACATGTGAGTTGTCCCTGCTGCAGCCCCGGACCCCCCCAGTGCAGCTCCCCCGCCCCCCTTACCACCCTGCTGCAGCCCTCGGCCCAGGAGAGAAGATATTTCTCTCCAGGCTGACCCTGCTCCTTTGGCAGCTGTGTGCTGGCCACTGTGGCGTTGTGGGGCATTCAGTTTCCTTCTCTGTAACGCTTACCTGTCTGTCCCTGACTGCTCTCCATCCGGTCTGTACCTACAGCCTTGGTGCCTGGTGACCCATCCTTTGGCTGAGTTCCTGGGACAAACTGCACTGGTTTTCAGGCTTTGGGACCACATTGCCCAGGTGCATTCTGAAAGTTGTGGCCCACCTCTCGCCTGTCCGAGTTTCGGGCTGGCCTTGCCACTCTGCTGGGCCGGCCAGTTGCCACTGCTGTACTATGGCCTTGAGTCTGGAGCTTCTTCCACCCACGTTCACTTGTCAGAGTTGTTTATAACACCTGCACTAAGGGCTTGGGGTTATTTTCATTGTTAATCTGTGTCCTGGAAGACAAACATACACCGCATGCTGGACCGGTTCTGGACGGCGCTGAGTGCCTTTCTTGTTCCAGGGTCAAAGCTGTGACACCTGTGGCATCCGGATGCATTTGCCTTGTGTGGCCAAGTACTTCCAGTCCAATTCAGAGCCGCGCTGCCCCAACTGTAATGACTACTGGCCCCACGAGATACCAGGTTGGTGTCCCCAAGGCCCTCACCGGAGCTCCGGGACTGTGGGCGGAGCCAGCTGGCAGGACTGAGCACAGTACCCAAGCCCCACGCGCTCAAGGCGTCTGTGCCGGGTGGGACGTGGGGGCCACCAGGCTTTCTCCCGGGCCACTGTTGGGGCTGCGTAGGCCCTGTCACAGCTCTCTCCGGTCTGGCCCCTCCTTTCCTTGCAGGCTGGGCATGGGGGTCAGTGAGGAGTTAGGGATATAGAACAGGGTCCTTGGCACTGGAATACAGCTGTGGCACGAGCTGTGGTTAGTGCAGCCAGCCCTGCCATTCAGTGCCCCCGGCCTCTTCTTTGTGCAGAAGTCTTTGACCCTGAGAAGCACCGGGAGGCTGCCGTCTCTAAGCCGAGCAAAAAGCCCTCGCGGTCCAGGCAGCACTAGCTGGCGCTGCCACAGCCCGTGAGGAAAACAGGCGTCCATGTCCATGTCTCAGGAAGCACCTCCTTACTAGCAGGTCGAAATAAAACTCACTGAGGACTCACTGCAGCTCCCCGTCTGTGCCCTGCGCCATCTGTCCTGCACCGTCCTGCACCATCTGTCTGGCGCCATCAGTGCCCCATGCCATCTGTCCTGCGACGCCTGTGTCCTGTGCTGTCTGTCCTTTGCCCGTCTGTCCTGCGCCATCTGTCCTGCGCCATCTGTCCTGCGCCATCTGTCCTGCACCGTCCGTGTCTTGCACTTGTCTGTCCTGTGACATCTGTCCTGCGCCGTCTGTCCTGCGTCTGTGTCCTGAGCTCATTTGGTTGGGGTTCATGTCATGGATGTTTCCCTTTCCTGGAGGACACTGGTCACAGGGAACCGTTGAGCTGGGTCCTAGCAGGCGAAGGTACTAGAGCTCCTGTATCTGTCCAGTCCCAGCCAGGGCGGCTCACTGTCCTTGATTGGCATGGCTTTGCCTTCAGTCTCCAGCCTTGGTCACTTGTCCCACCAACAGTGGCCAGACGGAGCTGACTTGAGCAAGCCTTGGCCTTGACCTCCCCAACTCGCCACAGACTGAACCCTTTTCTGGCCCACGATGCAACTGGCCTGAATGGGTTGAAGCTGGCAAGATGGGCTGGTGCTGTGCTCTCCTTACTGGGCCCTCCTGTCCCTGCTTGGTCAAGGGCAGCCCTGCCCATCAGGGGCCCCAGCCAGGAGTTGGCCTACACACCTCTTCCTGACTGGCCACCTTCATCACACCTGTCACATGGCCCTCAGCCCCACCACTGCTGCCCTGGGCTGGGTCCCTCCCCCACACCAGCTCCTTACCCCTTACCCCGCTTCCCATGAACCAGCTCCAAGCTGCCCACATGTCCAGGCTTTTCCATCAGTGACCTTCTCACAATGTTGGTCAGCACGGTGTGCCCTGCTGGCTACTGCTGGTGGGTGCATGATTCATGAGGCCAAGGACGAGCCCCCAGTGCATCTCAGGGCCTGTCTCTTCTCCACTAGTCAGTGCTGCAGCCTCCCTCCCTTCCAGGCAGCCTGCCCCTCCCGAGTCACTCGCCGCCCCCACCACCCCGCACTCCACCCTGCTCCTAGTCCCCGTCTCCCTGCACTTTCTAGGTCACCACACTTGCCCGTTGTAATTTCCTGTCCCTTTTCCACCCCAGTATCAGTCATGACAGAAAGCCAACCCCAAATGGCTGGAACAAGGAAGGCCTTGGCCAGAGGGGCTCCTTCAGGAGAGGCTTGACCTGGTGGTTCCACCAGCTTCAGCAGGCATCCATGTGTGTGTCTCTGCTGGGACCCGACAGGGTCGTCTCTCCCAGGATTCCAGCACCTTCTGCCTGGTGGCGACATGGCCGCCCATGCCCACCCCGTCTTCACTTAGCAGCAGACAGCCTCTGGATCTCGATGCTGCCGGGGAATGGAGTGGGACGGTCCCCGTGGTGTTGGCACATGGCTGAAGCTAAGGCAGGGGCTCTCTCTGAATACTGGATGCTGGTGCCACAGTGGGAGTGGACTGCAGATGGGAACATCGAGGACAGAGCTGATCTGCTGGGCCACCCTCCCCCGGCGAGAAGGCCAAGCTGCATGAGGGGAAAGAAGGAACCATGGCCACGCCAGCAGGACGGAAGCCTGGAGCCCATGGGTCTGCCTGGCTCTTTGCTTAAACCAGTCTGAGCTGGGCAGCCTGCTCTCATCTGGTGCCACCTCCCATTCCACCCGGAGCTGTCTCCTCTACCTCCAGGCCCTCTCCCCGCCTCCTGGGCAGTCCTGTGTATCCTTCCAGAACCTCCTCTGTGTGACCATCGCAACGCTCCCACCAGCCGCTAGAATGGTGACTGCTCCCTGGGGACATCCTGTTGTCATAGCAGTCCTGTGGGACTGACACTGTCTCCAGGTCGTGTTGAAATTGAGGTAAATTATAGGTCACCCCGCTAGTTTCACACAGTTGCTTGGTGTGGACACCCCTGCCCCCCACACACCCGGTGACCAGAAGTGTCATTAGCATTCCCAGAATACAGTGTGTAGTGAAGCGGTAAACACTTTCTTGAGGTTTATTAGCCTTTAAAATCGCCTTTACAATAGGTTTGGAACAGGTTATGCTTTTCCTCCTGGTCACTGGTGTGATGAGTGTTGTCCAACTGAGACAACACTGCAGAAATGTCACTGGTCTGACTGTCCCAGCAGAAGGGCCGGGGTAGTTGACGTGCCAGCTTTTGGGACACGCCCATCTTCCGTCTGGGGAGAGACTTAGTGGTCAAAAGAAACACGCTTATGGGAAGCCTGAAGCCTGAGCCTCTCTTGAGAGAGCAGTGACTCCTGAGGGCTAGAGATTGTGGGGCGCGAGGGGGCTTCTAGGTGCTGCGGTGCTTTTCTTGCTTTAGGAACAAGCTCAGAAGATCCACACAGTCCTGTGCTGGCGGGTGACACCTCCGCACAGACCACAGACCTGCGCAGCAGAGGTCAGCTGTCCAGGAGACGATAGGGACCCTCCCGTGACCACGGCCAAACCGTCTCTCTCCAGAGATGGCAGTGTGACTATGACAAAGAAGTATGTGACGATCACAATGGTTAAGATAGTGGCAATGCCCAAGCTCTAGAACCCTCTGTGGTGACAGAGGAACACGTGCCTCAACCCCAGGGCCAACCTCAGCCCAGGCTGCTACAGATGCCCCAGCACTGAAGGCCACAGGACGCCCAGGGCTATGACCACCAGAAGCTGACCGAGAAGCTCAAGTCCAGGGCGCGTACGTAGTGCCAGCACTTCGCCGGGATGAACAGGACCTCTCCAGGACACAGCACGCAGGACAGGAACGGGGCCTCAGCAAACTTGGGGAACCGCTCCAAGTCGGGGTTCTCCACGTCGACCTGGAGAGGGCACAGAGGTCACCTGTCCGGTCTCCAAAGGGACCCGGGTTGGGTAGGAGAGAAGTTGCGATGCCACCCCGGTCCTGCCTGCCCACCTGGCTCGTGTTGTGAAGAAGGTGCGTACTGTGAGGGTATAAGGCCTCTGACTCCCGCAGAGAGTACAGCCGGATGTACTTCCTCCCGATCACCTGGGAAGACAGTGACCCCATTGGTTGGTCGGCTGATCGGTGGCCTGGTGGTGGCCTCATCACCCACTGCCCTCCCTCCGCGTGCTGTTCCACATGCGGTGTGCTGCACCCCATTGGCCTATCACCACCACATGCACTTGGGGTTCCAGTGCGTTCTCATTCCAGACACATCACATGTCCATAAATTTGCTCCTGTAGCCAACAGCAATTAAGCACTGGGCTGTGGCAGCCACCCTCAGAAGTGGTTTGTCATCAGCCCCTGTGACAAGCAAGGACATGGGTTGCCTGGGTTCACAAAGCTGACAGGTGATGGAGCCGGTGTCCCCTTGGGCAATCTGCCTCTGGATTGCTCTGCTTGGCTGGAAGCTCGCTCTCAGTTGTAAACCCTCTGCTTAGGCAAAGCCAGGTGGCTTTACAAGGTGCCCCTCCTTCATCCGAGTCCCAGGACAGCCCCACAGTGGCTGAGGAGCCAGCCTCACTGGGAGACCGGTCTGAAGGTGGGCACTCACTGCATCCTGTCCTGACACCCAGCCCAGTGGGGAGGGGGCATGCTCTGCTGTGACTCCAACCTGAACTAGGAAGTTCTGCTGCGGGTCCTGGTGAAGCGGGGACACGGTGCCTGGGGGCCCAAACCAGGCATTGATGGTGATGTCCTCGTCCTCCCCGTCACCCAGGCAACAGTAGTCGGGGACGCTGATGTCCTGCTTCAGCTCTGGGATCTGTGGGTGTCAGAACAGATGTGGAAGGTTAGGCCAGGCCTGTGGGACTCAGCAGCCCAGAATTCATCTGTCTGACCGGAAGGGCCACATACATGCGGTCCTCTCGTGTGACAGCATAACTGTCCAAGTGCTGGGGCACAGGAATGTAAAAATACATTACCAAGGAAAAGCTGTAATTTCAGTTCCAGGTTTCCATGTCCCACGCATTTTTTTTTTGTTTCCGTTTTTTTAAAAAATTCATTGGGGTGACAGTTGTTAGTAAAGTTACATGGATTTCAGGTGTACAATTCTGTAACACATTATCTATATCTCACATTCTGTGTTCACCGACCCAGAGTCAGTTCTATTTCCATCACCATATGTTAGACCCCGTTAACCCGCTTCTAGAGGTCTCCTCTCCCCTATGACTTTTGTCCTTTATTTTGTTTATGTGATGTATCACATTGATGGATTTGCTTATATTGAACCTTCCTTGTGCCCCTGGGATGAACCCAAATTGGTCATGATGACTAATCCTTTTAATGCATTGTTGCATTCAGTTTGCTAGAATTTTGTTTAGTAGTTTTGCATCTGTATTCATCAGAGATTGGTCTGTAGTTTTTTTTGTGTGTGTTATCCTTACCAGGTTTTGGTATCAGGGTAATGTTGGCCTCATAAAATGAGTTAGGGAGTATTGTCCATTCTTCAATTTTTTGGAAGACTTTGAGTAGGACAGGTATTAGATACTCTTTGAAGGTGTGGCAGAATTCACTAGTGAAGCCATCTGGTCCCGGACTTCTGCTTTTGGGAAAGTTTCAGACGACTGATTCAATTTCCTTACTGGTGATCGGTCTATTTAGATTTTCCAGTTCTTCGTAATTCAGCCTAGAAGGCTGTAAGTTTCTAAGGACTTGTCCATTTCTTCTAGGTTATTGGATTTGGTGGCATGTAGTCCTTCATACTATTCTTGGATGATCGTTTTATTTCTGTGGCATCAATGATAACTTTCCCTCTTTCATTTCTGATTTTATTAGTGTCTTTTCTCTTTTTATCTTAGTGAGTCTAGTCAAGGGTTTGTCAATTTTATTAATCTTTTCAAAGAACCAGCTCTTTGTCACATTAATTTTTTCTATTGTCTTTTTGTTCTTTAGTTCTGCGCTGACTTTTATTATTTCCTTTCTTCTGCTGACCTTGGGTTTCATTTGTTCTTCTTGTTCTAGTTCTTTAAGGTGTATCATGAGGTTATTTATCTGGGATTTTTCTTGTTTCTTGAGATAGGTCTGTAATGATATAAATTTCCCTCTTAAAACAGCGTTTGTTGTATCCCCAAAGTTTGGTAGGATATATTTTCATTCTCATTTGTTTCTATGTATCTTTTGATCTCTCGTATTTCTTCTTTGACTCGGTCATTCTTTAAAAGTATGTTGTTAATCTCCATGTATTTGTGGTTTTTCCTGTTTTCTTTTTGCAGTTGATACCGAATTTCAAAGCCTTCTGATCAGAGAATATGCTTGATTTCAATCTTCTTAAATTTGCTGAGGCTAATTTTGTGTACCAGTATATGGTCTGTCCTTGAGAATGTTCCATGTACGCTAGAAAAGAATGTATACTCTGATGTTTTAGGATGAAGTGCTCTATAAATGTCCATTATGTCCATTTCATCTACTGTGTCATTTAGGGCTCCTATTGCTTTCTTTATTTTCTGTTTGGATGATCTATCCATAGCTGTCAATGATGTATTTAGGTTCCCTACTATAATTGTGTTTTGGGTAATTTCTTCCTTTAGTTCTGTTAGCAGTTGCTTGGTATATTTCGGTGCTCCCTGACTGGGGGCATAAATATTGATGACTATCATGTCTTCTTGTTGTATAGTCCCCTTTATCATTATGAAATGTCCATCTTTGTCTCGTTACCTTTTTTATCATGAAGTCTGTTTCATCTTATATCAGTATCACTACAGCTGATTTTCTCTGGATACCATTTGCTTGGAGTGTCAATTTCTACCCTTTCACTTTGAGTCTATGTTTCTCCTTGTAGCTGAGATGTGTCTCTTGGAGGCAGCATATGGCTGGGTTTAGTTTTTTGATCCAATCTGATAACTCTGTGCCTTTTTATTGGTGAGTTCAGTTCATTTACATTTAGGGTGATTATTGATATGTGAGGATTTCCTAACATTCTGTCGTTAGTATTCTGGTAAGACTGTGTCTCCATTGTTTCTTTGCCTTTTTGTTGTTGTCTGTTATTTGTGTGTGGTGGTATCCTATGTTACCCTCTGTTTCTTCTTTTATTTTGTTACGTATTTCCGTTCTGGATTTTTTTTTTTTTACTACAGATTTTATTGGGGAAGGGGAACAGGACTATTGGGGAACAGTGTGTCCTAAGGGGACTTTTCCAAGTCAAGTTGTTGTCCTTTCAGTCTTAGTTGTGGAGGGCGCAGCTCAGCTCCAGGTCCAGTTGCCATTGTTAGTTGCAGGGGGCGCAGCTCACCATCCCTTGCGGGAGTCGAACTGGCAACCTTGTGGTTGAGAGGACACGCTCCAACCCACTGAGCCATCTGGTGGCCTCGCCTGCTCTCCAGCTGACCACTGGCAATGCTAAGGGCGCCTCCCTGCTCACCTCAAAGAGTAGGCCAGTGGGTGAACGAGGCTGCTACAGCCTTTCTTGCCCTTTGGGGTCAGAGCCCAGGAGGGAGGGAGGGGAGGGAAGAGGGTGGAAGACAGAGGAGCATGGTATCAGACTTACCTGGTCAAAGAGCTGGTGCTGCGCCAGGTACCCGATGTCCTTCGGCTAATCCACAGGAGAAAAAAGTGGCGAAACAGAAAGCCTGTTAGTGCTGATGACACCCTCCACATGGTCCTGCCCAAGCCCCTCCTGTAAGGCTCAGGTGGAGTACAGTGGAGGGACGCTGGGGAGTCAGCTTTGGCCTAAGGGCTCCAAGGCTGAAAGTGTTGACGTAAGGAAGGTTCCTGCAGGATTCCCCGAGACTCTCTTTCCACTCCCTCCTCCATCGTTCTCTTTCTGACAAATATTATTGAGAATTTACAAAAATGCCCGACCCTGTGCTAAGCACTGGGCACGGCCGGATGTGACATGATCGCAGCCGTCCCAGCCATCCTGGTGCAGATGACACAACCTGTGATGGTGACTGAGGAGTGCTGCTGAGCGCATGGTGCTTACAGCTTTGTGTGTTTTACTCTCGCAAGGGCTCTATGACGTCGGGGCTAGTAACCTCTGACTAACCCCAACCAACCCTAACCTATCAAAAGTCAGAGCTCTGAGGATCCAAGAGGTTAAGTAAGCAGCTCAGAACACACAGCCAGCAAAGGCCAGTGTGGCCTCAGTGCTTCTTTGTCTGAATCTGAAGCCTCTTCTGCCCAGAATGCAAACTGCCCTTGCTGAGGCCTCTCTCTGGGCACTAGGCTTCTCCCCAGCAGAGGGAGTTGGCATAGGGCTTGCCAGCAGATTCACCGACAAGCAGAGGTGGACATGGCATCATGGTGTGCCTCTAGACCACGGCCCCCTTGTCCAAGCCTGCAGGTGACAGAACTGAGCAGATGGGAGCAGGGGAGGAATGCAGGAGAAGCAGGAAAGACGTCTGTGAGCACCGACGGAGGAGGCTGGACATTGAGGAGGGTGATGAGGAGGGGGGCACTCTGGGCGGTCCCTCAGGAGTTCAGCTACAATACTGAAAAGGCCAGTGGAAGAAGTGATTAGCCCCCATGGTCACCAGCCTGGATGCATGACCAGTCCCATGAGAGCTGTACCATGCCTGCGCCTACAGCTGCCTGGGGAGTGGGCTGTGGGGGGTGTGGAAGACGTGCAAAGCTTTCCTGGTGCTGAAGTCTCACAGACGCAGGTCTGTGCACCCACTCACAGGCTCCCCTCCTTCCCAGCCAATAGGGATGGTCCAGGAAGATAATCTGCAACCTCTGCCCCCACAGCTGGGACAGGAAGCACCCCTGCCCGGAATGCTGAGTCTCTGAAGTGACAGAATGCTGCATGTGCTGTGGGAACAGCCTGGGGCCGCAGAAGGCTGGGCGCAGTGATATGCAACTCACAGTTGCACCACGAGTGTACACCCAGCATACAAGGACGGGTCTACGCAGAATCTCGTACAAGAATTACAGCAGCACTGGTCTCAGTCGCCAGGAGTGCACACCCTCAGGTGGCCATCCACTGTTGCATGGTAAGCAAAATGTGCCGTGCACACATGGCAGTGTCATTCAGCCGTAAAAGGACCGAGTCCTGGCACCCGCTACCACGTGGATGGACCTGAGCACGTGACGCTCAGTGAGAAGCCAGACACAGGAGGCCACAGTGTGTGACTCCATTCATATGACATGTCCAGACAGGCACAACCACAGATAGGAAACAGATCAGTGGTTGCCTGGGGCTGGCGGCCATGGGGAATGGGGGTGGCTAGTAACTAGTATGAAGTTTCTTCTGGAGTCATGAAAATGTGCAGCATGACACAGTGGTGATGGGTGCACAATCTCAGAATCCAGTCAAAACCATGGAAATACACGACAAAAAGGTATTTGGAATGGGTCTAACCTGCCTGCCCAGCAGCCTGCCCTCCTCACTCTGGCCAGCCTGCTGACCGAAAGACTGACCTCTCCAAAACCCTCCAGTGCGACAACGCATGGTTCTTAGCCCAAACGGAAGGTGTTGTGCCCTTGAGTATTAGGAGATAGGACGCAGGGACGTACCTCACCCAGGATGTACCTGCTGATGAACTCACTGACTGTCATCAGTCTCTGGGACCACTCCTCATCTGTGTACCTGGAGCCAAGTTCCACGGGGACGGTGCGGCAGCCAGCGATTTCCTGGATATACTGCACACTGTTAGAAAACACATGTCGTCACTGTCACCACTGCTGCTCACTACTGGTCAACGTGCATCACACTGGTCCCCACTCATCACTAGGTGGTCACCTGCCCACCAGGTGCTCTGCACTTCGCAAGCAGTGACAGAGCTGCCAGTTCTCATTGGTGGCTCTCCTTCCTGCTTGCCAAGAGCCATCCAATTGTGTCTTTGCGCGCCTGTTACTAAGCTCAGTAAATGGCTGACAGTAGAGTGATGGTGAGGTGCCTGGGGATTGGACTCTGGTGGCCTGGCACTCACCAGTGGGTCCTCGGCAAGTGAACCCCTCTGAGCCCTTGTTTCCCATTTGCAAAGTGTCCCGTGGGAACCAAGAAGGATAAAGACAAAACACGGCAGCGCCTGTCTTGGCACCTGGCACGCAGTGACACACACTGCTGGGACACTTGCTGGGAGGACGGCTCTTGTGGTCAGTGTCAATGGGAACCACCACTCCCCAAAACCACCACAGGACAGGCCGACTCAGCCACCATCCTTAGACGCCGCAGAGCCATAGCACTGCAGCCACTCGCCAGCTGCCCAGCCTGACCTCCCCATTTGAGGACAGAGCACCCCGAGGGCCCAGACGCCCACGGAGGGGAAGTCGGCTGTCTATTAGTCCCACTGGTAAGCCTTGGGGACAAGAGACTCCACAGACTCCTGGAGACCCAGCAAAGCTGCACAAGACATGCTACTGGGCCACTGCTAGAGCCCTCCCAGGGATGGCAGTGATGTTTTTACATATCACTGTGTTTACTTGGGGATGATGGGACAAGCGGTGCAGGGAGCCTTTGGGGACACTAAGATGAGAAGGTGAGCCTCGTGGCCCTCAGCAGCCACCCACCTCCACTTCTTCATGCACGGCCAATGGTTGGCCACACCTTCCAAGATCACAGGCCTCTCTGGAACCAAATGATGCTCCCTGAAATACTGCAGGGATGGGCAGTGAAGCCGGGGGACCGCTCTTTCTGACCTCATGTCTGGAACAGAAGCGTGTTCTTTCCTGGCTTTCTGTTCAAAAAAAGAAATGAGAAGATGGCAAGCACTGCAGACAGAATTGAAGGCATTAGCGTCAGTGCTAGGTGAGCCGGGGGTGTCGTTACTCCATGATAGTTAGTTACCACGGTTGTTACTACTGCAGCTACTACCACTGCTTGCTTCTCCTGACAGCAAGATGCTTTTTCTTTGACCACTTCACTTATCATATTTCTTAAATTACAAAACAATATGCTGCTGCATAGAAATTCTGCAAGAGAAGAAAACCCTCTCTCAAACCCCACCATCTAACAGAAGAACATTTTTTGTCATGACCATGTGTTCCTTTCACACCTTTCCAGACACATCCCTGACCCACGGGTAGTGACAGTGACAAAGAGTTGCCAACTACGCCTCTTCCATCCAACAACTTATGTCAAGCAGTTGCCTGCTGCACTCAACCAACTCCCAGCTGAGGGACCTGCACAAACTGCTGTTTCTGGGCTTGTTTCCCTTCTGTCGAACTACTGGGAGATCAGAGCTCACAGGGAAAGTACCCAGTATGACCGACTGGCACGGGTCAGCTCCCGCGGCCCCCACTGCTGGGTCCCAAACTGGTTCTCAGTGTTGGCAGCTGCAGCAGTTACAGGCAGTGCACCTGGCGGCGTACCTGCTTGTTCCCTTCTGTCACAGCCCCTCATCAGAGACTACCCTACGTGAAGCTGCCTCCCCCATCGTTCCTACCACCCGAGAATACATATTTTTGCAGCCTCACTAGACTGGAAGTTTCAGGGTGACAGGGTCTGGGCCCTCCTGCACTGTCACCTCTGCGCCTGGCACACCTGGGCCCCTGCTGGTGATCAATCAAGCTGCTGAGCAAACACCCTCCTGCAGGTAGGGGAACGGGGGGGCACAGAGGGGCTCACAGGCAGTGGTGGCACCATGGGAACTTGAACCCAGCGTCCTGGCTCCAGAGCCTGAGGTCTTAGCTCTTCAGCTACCTGCACTGCCCAACACCAGCCACGCCACGGTCCGCACCCTGGGCCTGAAGCCACATCCATGTGCCCTCAGGAAAGCATAGCCTGCGGAAGGGCACAGGCATCCGTCCTTTGATCGACGTTTGCCCTGCCGTCTGGAAGGTCAATCCGTGTCCTTAGCTCCAAGGCATTATATAAAAAGTCGATAGATAATTTCATAGCCAAGAATGGTTGCCTCACTCTTCTTGCATTTTTTTACATTAGAGAGTATGTCATGCATTTCCCCACACTTGATAGACCTATTTCCTTCTCATGAACAAATGTGAGCTATCGTGAGGCCTGTGTGTTAGCCGTGGACTTGCGCCTTCTCAGTGAGCCATGCTCAGTGTGTTAGGGTACTGTCCTTTGGCACATGTACTTAAATACCAGGAGGGATGCGTGCAGGGATCGAAAGGGAGGACTGACCAGCTGGCCAAGGAAAACTGCATGAGATGGGCTAGCTGGCTGCAGCAATCACCCATACACTCCCCTTGGGCTGTTTCTCTCGAGCCACAAAGCTTCCACCCTCTCTCCTGAAGGGTGCTGCTGCTGCTGCTGCAGAAACTGGAAGAAAAAATGCGGATAAAAACTGATGGAACTACTCTATTTCCATACCAAGAGAAGATGCTGTTTTTAGCCAGACAGGTCAGCATTCTGAGGCTTCACCCAAGGGAGAACTCACTGGTCACCTCTAGGAAGACAGGGCTGTGGGGTGGTGTCAGGTATGGCCACTGACAACCCACCTTTATGCTGTGCTGCTCCTGGGCTGGGGCTGGGCTGGGCCTTTTTCCAGAGAGGTGCTTCTGTAGGATGGCAGCAACTTTAATGAGGATGTCCTCAAGGATGGCCGCCCCCATCAGCAGGCCCATGTCACAGACTTTCAGGGCTGCGGGCACAGTGGCAGCATCCCCAGGAGCCTCACACAGACACAGGACTTTCAGAAGGCAGCCAAAGGCGTACACCCGACGCCACTCTTTGTCCACATCCTGCCAGGCCCCGGTGTTGAGCTTCTCCCAGGAGTAGTCACAGATGGCCTCGCTTGCCTCCAGACACTCGCTCACCCTGCCCCCATAGAAGAGGTCGGTGGCTTGCTTCAGCAGTGTCACTACACTCCTGTCCATTCTCTCACTGAGGTCCAGCTGCATTTCTTCTTTAGTGCGGGGCAGGAGTGCCCTCAGGGCGTCCCGGACAGGGACTGTTCCTGCCAGCTCAGTCTGATGGGTGCTGGTGGAAGAGGAAATAAAAAGTTACAGCAAAACAGTATGATGTGCACCTGAAAGCACACAGCTGTGTATTTTTATAAAATAAAACGGGGGAAAGCTAGATCTATGATGCCATCCAGCGGCAAAAATGTCAACCTGTGACATTTTATTTTTTTTTAAAAAGTGTATATATAGAGAGAGAGACAGAGACAGAGACAGAGACAGAGACAGAGAGACAGAGAGAGACGGAGATGGAGACTACACATACACTTGGTCCCCTGTAGGTTCCCACAGCTTCCTGTACTTGTCCCTTGTAATACACTCCTCATCTATGATGGTTCTTCAACAGAGGTCTTCTCTGCTAGGCATAAACTCTGTAAGGGCAGGGCCCCCATCTGTCTGGGGTCACCTCTGTACCTTCAGGGTCTGGCACGATACCAGGTGCAGTGTGACAAGTATTTGTTCAGAGAGGAACGTGTGCTCCTTGTCTGGAATGCCTCCCACATCCCTCCTCTCTGGCAAACTCCTATCCAACCTTTAGGGCCCACCTTCATGATCCCCTATGTGGAGCCTACCACAAATATGGGCTTACATGTCGGTCTCTCAAATACCAGGGCAAGAACATGTCTCATTTCTCTCCATTTCCCAAGAGCCTGTTACAAGCAGTGTCGTTCACAGCAGGCACTTAACTAAGGTTATTGAAGTCATGATAGCTTAACTTCTCAGGAAGAAACCTAGAGATACATAAAAACTATTCAGAAGGGAAGCCATCATACTTGATGCCATTGGTGGCACTAACCTGGGCATTATATGTGGATGGCAGGCCAGTCCTTAAGCAGAAGTATTAATATAAAATAAGTTCTTCTGCTCAATTATGATTCTATATAGTATTTAATGACTGGACAAGTCAAACAGGTTAGTACAGGCAAATCGAGACCTATGGTCCACCTAATTACAGGACATAAAAAAGTCTGAGTGGCCTTAGATTCTCACTTTAAAGTCAGTCTCCTAGAGCTCGACAGGTATTGTCCTTAAAAGGCCTGTTATTGGTCACAGAAGGCTTTTTTAAAAGGCGGTGAGGGTGGCGATGTCAGGTATACAGACAGCCCTGTGGTCTTGTGTCCTGGTGTAAAAGGACCTTTCATGGTGCCATGTGATAGCTTTCAGGGGACAGCCTGGTACCAGCTGCATAAAACAGCTTTTCTCAGGGGCTTGTGTCTTGACTTCTCACGAAAGTCTGTTTGTTGGACAGTCTTGCAAAGGGGGTCAGACAAAGGTAGTATGAGCTACCCTCTCAGTGCCTTCTGTTTTGGCTTTAAAAGCAGCCTACTGTGAACTTCATCAAAGCCTTTTTACTGGTCACTTTAGACACAAAGGGGCCAGGTCTGGGCTGTACATACAGCCCCGATGGACTCAGGTCCTGACTTCATAAACTCACCCTGCAGGCGGAGCGCACCTGTGAGGCGGCCTGGGGTTAGCTGTTAGTGAACAGCCCAAGTGGGTTCCCTCTGGGTGTCAGATAACGCCGCCTGGGAAGCCAGCAGTCATCCCACAATTCTCTCACATTCTCTTTAAAGATCTAAAGCACCCTCCAGAGCGGTGTTTACATTGGTTTGGGCAAACGGCTTCCTCCGAGGGAGACCGTTGGGCCGTCTCAAACAGCCCGAGAGCTCCGCGGAGCCCCAGGCTGGGCTGCAACGGCCATTCTTGGAGCCGCCGGTCAAGAGCCGCCTTCCAGGACAGGTCGCCTCTGCCGGCTTTGTGGGAGAGGCTGCCCAGGTAGTTTCACAAGCTGTTCAATTCTGACACTGCCTCACAGAAACCGCGGAGATGAGAGCTCTGCAAAAACCGTCCGGAGAGCTGAACTCACCGGCACAGGGCACCTGTCGCGGCGGCCTCAACACCCGGCTGCCCTCCCGGCCTTGAGCGTGGCGGTGACCCCTGAGCACGCCGACCTACCTGTGCTGCATCCGGAGGAGCACACCGCGAGCCGCCGGTCGGAGTGAGCTCCCGCCGAGTGTGCAAGTCCTGTCCGTCGGCGGCCAAAGCGCGGCCCCACCGGCTCCCTCCGGGCGGCCCTTGCCCACACCCGCGCTCCACCCCGAGGCCTCACACCCCTTCCCTCCCCGGCGCCTCCCTGGGGGCTTCCTTGCCGGCGGCCCACATTGGGAATCCGATGGCTGAAGCGTCGCCGTCGGCCTAAATCCAGGCTGATGACGGAGGCCGACTGTCCCGGGATTGACAGCCAGCAGCCACCTGCCGGGAGAAACAAAACGGCCGCGCAGGAACGCTCGAGTTGCAATTAACGCGACGTCCAGCCACTGCGCAGGCGCACGACAGCCTTGGCCGCACGCATGCGCCAGACGACGCGCTGGCACAAAAGCACTACGCGTGCGTAAGGCCTTCCTCCTGCCGCCGCCGCGCCCGAAGTTGGGAGGGGCCAACCGGCGTTCTCAGAGCGCGTGCGCCGGCCCTGTGCCGTCCGTCTTCGCTGTTTGAGCTCTTCGCGGCGCCGCGGGACGCTGTCTTTTCCTGCCTCGCGTCTTATAGCGATGCCCGCGCTGTCCTCCCCTCGGCGTCCAAGACGTGAGAGAAGTCCGCGCGCTCGACTTGCTCAGACTAACCTCCCTCGCGTTTGCGCCGCGTCGAGTCGCACGGGGCTGGGGACGAGTCGCTCCTTCGGTCCGAGCACCGCTGCTCTCTGCTTCCCGGAGCAGGCAGACGCTTGCACCGGGAGTTACAGACGGTAAAGAAAAAATTATTCATGACAGTCGGGAAAGACGGCGAGGCCGACTATTCAGGCATCTAGTGCAGTGGGGGTGACGGGCACAGGTGGGGCCCAGGCGAGGTTTGTCGCGTAGGAGCGGGCCTGAGTCCGCGGACGGAAAGTGTTCAGAGGAAACAGCAGGAGTTACGGGGACTCTGCTGAAGGCAGACGGGCCTCAGACACCGCGGGTGGGGCTTTTGATAAACTGACCCCGCAGGGTTCTTGCGGAAACCACCTAAACAGGAGAGCCTGGCTAGCGTTAGGCCAAGAAGAAAGTTTGTCACTGGAACTCTGTGGGCCCCGTGGAGTCCTCAGTGTTCGATTCTCTCAACAACCCTGTGAGGTGGAGATTCTTGTGTCGTATCACAGACCCTGAGTCCCAGGCTTGCTTGAGGACAACTCAGCAGAGGGCTGGATTCTCGCTCCTAGCACCAAAGAAAACGCGAAAAACTCAACCCTGCCCTCAAGGATTTCACAGGTTAGTAAGGTCAACAAGTATTCATTGAGCATTTACTACACATCCGGCACGTTCAACGCACTTTACAATATTAAAAGCGTAGATAACTGGTACCATAATTATCATCCCCCAGTTGAGTGGTGATGTTGGTGAATTTTACCTGAGCCCTGTTTTCCTGGAAAAGAGTGGAGGATAAAGGAATTCTCCTCCCCCTTTTGTGTCCCAGGAAACAGCTCACTGCAGAGAATCACCCTTCCCTTGTGCGACTTAAATACGTCATGGACGCCCCCTTCTTTCCCAATGAAAAGGCCAGTCACAGATTCTTCCCATTCTTTGCCTGATTGATGATTAGAGGAACTGCTTGTCCCCACTAAGCAATCAGAGCAAAATGCTTGTTAACCAAACTTTGCTTAGATGCTCTGCGTCCTCCATGCCCCCACAGCCTGAGCCGGCAGACAGCCCCTCCTGAGAACGGGCTGGCCTCAGTGTCACACACTCATTGCTGTCTTGTGCGCCACCCTGTCATTCTACTTCCCAGTTCTTTCCAGCCTTGTGTTGCTCTTGCTCTAAAAGAAAACGATGTTGTTGCCTTGCCCCTAAGATGCTTGCAGACCTTAGGTCACAGCATTCTCTCTATTGCAGTACCCCCATCTCCCTTGCAGTCATCCTTTCACGTGAAAGTCTCATGCTCATGCTAACTACAGTTTTGGTTTTTATTTCGTAGTGCATGGGCAGAGACTGCACTGCGGTGGTATTTGGCCTCTGGGAGCCCGGCAGGACCCCTGTCTTGATTCTCTTCCACAATGATCTGGAGCAGCTTCCGGCCTTTCGCGGTGAGTATCGGTGCTGCCAGCCAGGCAGAGACAAACCTCTTTTGCCAGCTTGTTTGCATTTTCAAAACTGGCTTGTTGAGATCAATTTTGAGCGCAGATGACAATATTTTTGGTAAAAGAAAAGAACCACAGTGTTTCACCATGAGGCTTCGAATTGGCCATTAAGCTGGCAGACCCCTATGAGTGCTGAAGTTGTGGCATCACCATGCACCCACCTCACTTTCAACGTGTTTCTAAACATCATTACAACAGTATTACATTTCTCATGTGTTATTATTCCACTTCTACATCCAGAAAGAAATTGAGGCTGATCACCATTATAAGTCTTATTATATGGTACGAGGAGATTTTTATAAAATTTAAGAAAGCCAGATGTAATAACAGGATCTCTTTCTCTAGTATGTGATGCCGAAAATAATTTTTACAATTAAAAATACATGAAAAACAATTTTGACCAATCTCAACTTGTTAATCATCCCATTTAAAGTAAGTAGAGAAAAAGTTTTTTTTAATTCCTGTTTTGTAGAAACAAAAACAGAAAGTATAGAGAGAATCAAGTTAAGCACAGCAGCCCAATGTTCTTAAATTTAGTGTCATTCATAAACTTATTTTCTAATATCTTCCACCAACTCCTTTTCAGGTTCATGAATCTTGTGAGTATATATGAGCTCTAAAGCTAAATGTAAAGAACAATTTAAAAACGAATTTGTGACTTTATTTTTATGTGACTTCATTATACTTCAGGAATTCTGTTTGATTAGATAACTTACTACAGTTAACATATTTTTGAACCCATGAAAAAAATTGTAGGTTTTGCTTTAAAAAACCTTAATTTTAGAATAGTTGTAGATATATAGAAAATTTGTCAACACAGTATGGGGTTCCAGTGCACCCCACACTCAGTTTTCCCCATCATCTTAATGTGGTACATTTCTCAAAATTAAAAAAATAGATTTTTATAACTCAAGCCCATGCTTTATTCAGATTTCCTTAGTTTTTACCTAATGTTATTTTTCTGCCCTAGAATTCCATCCCGGACGTCATGTAGTCATCATGTGTCCTTAGAGCCCCTTGGCTGTGACAGTTTCTCACACTTCCCTGGTTATCGATGACCCTGACAGTTGTGAGCACTGTGAGTGAGGCATTTTGTACAATGCCCCTCGGTGGGGAATTTGCTGATGTTTTCTACATTAGGCTGGTCTTGTGGGTTTGTGGGGTTAGACCTCGAGCCGATGCGTCCTCATCAGATCGTACAAAGGGTACAGTCCACCGGTGAGACTGCTCCCTGTTGCTGTTAATGTTGATCACATGGCAGTTTGGTAGTGTTCCCCAGTGTAACATCTCTCCCCTTTTTTTCATGCTGTGTTTTCTGGAAGGAACTCACTAACCACGCACAGTTGACCCTTGAGTGGGGAGTTATGCTCCCTCCCTCAGGGCAGGACAGTCACAGAATTACTTGGAGTTCCACATGAGACATTTGCCTATTCTCCCCTGTTTGTTTGTTTGTTTATTTATGCAATCATTGATTTATATCAGTGTTTATTCATGGTTATTTTATACTTTGGGTTAATAATCCAGTGGTATGTTACATATTTTGTTTGCTTGAATTGTTCCAGCTGTGGGAGCTCCTTCAGGTTGGGTCCGTGTCCTTTTCTTTCCCCCATCGTGTGTGTGTGTGTTACCCCAGTCTGGAATCAGCCATTTCTCCAAGGAGCCCTGGTCTCTTTTACCGGAGGACAGTGTTAGAGACCAAGACCTAGGCACCAGGTGTGCTCCTGACAACTGGCGTGTATCTTGGAAGTCATGGGGTTTACTTCCTCTGCAATCTCAGACCCACTCGGAATCGAGGTGAGAGAACACAGCTCCTGTACCTCATGGTGGAAGTCTGTCACTGTCACATCGTGGGAGCTTATGAGATGGGATATATTGATGTCATCATCTTTGCTAAATAGCAACAGCATCATTGTCACGTGAGTGACACTGTTGTGTACCAAGGTCCTGTGTCACTTAAACGTTCTTCCTCCCTGTCCGAGAATCTCCATAGTTTGGTTTTTCTTTCTTTCAATTAAAGTTTATCTAAAGGATATCTTTGCTGGATATATTATTATTGTCTCATAATTTCTCTTTCAGTGGTTTGAATATTTGGTTCCACCCCTCCTGGCTTGTAGAGTTTCTGCTGAAAACTCTGGTGATATTCTAATGTTGTAGGTTACCATCTTCTTTTCCCTGGCTGCCTTGAAGATTCTTTCTTTGCCATTGATTTTTGACAGCTTCAATACAATGTGCCTTGAGAAGGCCTGCTGCGGTTGAGGTAATTAGGTGTTCTATTTTCTTCTTGGATTCGAGGATCCAGTTCCTTCCACAAGTTTGGGAAGTTCTCGTTGACTATTTCGATATACTCTCTGTTCCCTTCTCTCTTTCTTCTCCTTCTGGTATGCCCATTATTCTTACATTGCTCTTTCTGATGGAGTCCGAAAGTTCTTGTAGAGTTCTTTCATTTCTTTTAAGTCTCAAGTCCTTTCTTCTTCCATCCATGTCATTTCCAGGTTTCTATCTTTGATGTCACTGATTCTTTCCTCCATCTGGTCAACTCTACTACCTAAGCTGGCTATTTCATTCTTCATTTCTTTTATTGAGTTCTCATCTCCAGAGATTCTATTTGGTCCTTTTTAAAATTTCAATCTCTTTGGTAAAATGTTCATTTTGTTCTTTGATTATGTTTCTGAGTTCATTAAACTGCCTGTCGGTGTTTTCTTCTATCTCGTTGAGTTTTTTAAGAACTGCAATCTTGAATTCTCTCATTAAAGTCACACATTTCCATGTCTTTAAGTTCATTTTCTGGAAACTTTTTATTTTCTTTCTGACCTGTCTTGTTACCTTGGTTATTCATGGCAATTAATGATTTATTATGTCTCTTCCTAGGCATCTATAGGAGTGGGTTCTACAACAGGTTGTTAGGAAGAGGTCTTTCTTTTGTTTTCCAGCAGGTGTTGGTAGAATGCTTTATTTTCTCTCCGACTGCAGCCTTTTATTCTCTCACACTGTTTTCTCTGCACTATTCAGGCTTCTCACATAATGGGGGGATTCCCTGGAAGGCGGGCTTCTCCTCTGTGAACAGTTCGCCTGGGTCATAGGGTGCCATCTCCGTGGGAGGATGTGGGGAACTTCTGAAGTTCCAGAGCTCTTCCTGCACCAGATTCAGAGCCTGTGTGTTTCAGCAGCTCTGTTTACTCTTTTAGGTGAATTCAGTAGTGTGCCTTTTAGTCTTGCCTGTCTGCTGTGCAGGGAGTCCTTTGTGGAGTTATAGTTGTTCAATTTGTTGTACATTCTAGGGGAGATTTCAAGAGGCTCCCCTCATGCCGCCATTTTTATGATGTCCAGTTTCGTTTTTCTTGACGCTGATTTCAGTTGATTCAGGGACAAACATCAGTAACGTTGAGTCACATTGTAACAATCATTGCCTTCCGAATTCTCACCTAGTCTTTTTGTAGGAGTCCAGGAGACAGTCTCAGCTTGGTGCACAGATGTCTTTACCACTGTATAACACTTTCTAATTTCTTGTTTAATATTATGGCTCAGAGCTTTCTTACCGCACTGCCTGTGGGTCGAATTTAATCATATCATCTCACTGTTGTTTTCTCACTTGGGCAGTTACATCCACTGTTTATGGGAGTGCACGTGTGCCCCCACATTTCCACTCCCCTTGCTGTTACACAGGGCCAAGTGACTGCGGGAAGCAGGCCCTGTGCCAGCCAGCCCACATTTTACAGGCAGCATTTGTTGTGTTAAACCTATTGTTACTACTGCATTGCCTGATCTTTCCTGACTAACACACTTTTTAAGTAGAGCCAGTGATACTGGATTTTCGTTTACATATTGGTGCAAAATTTACCCCTAAAAAGTGAGTTGGTTCAAGGGAAAGTAGGTGAATAATTTGCTAGGTCATGCTCAGACACAGTGAAGATCATCAGAGCAGGAACTCAAGTGACTAACATTTGGGGAAATTACTGCCACTTTGTCCTCATTTTGTTCTCTGCATGGGGACTCTGGCCTGTGTTGGAATTGGCCGGAACATAAATCTCTGTTAATTCCCATTTTTTCCCTGTATGCTCCATTGCTTAAACAACAGTCACCAAAATATCTTCATTAAAGCTGATTACTCAGATTACATGGAAAGACCTGAGTTTTCTACTTGATTTTAGAGCCGAATGGCTTGCCTTTGCCTGTAGTGTTCCCCAGACACGAATCAAGGGTGACAAGTGGCTTTCTGGCTTTTCTGTTCATGGGCTCTCCTTGAAAACAGAAGCAAAGATTTGTGACTCGCAGTGAATGGCCACCCAACACGGAAGCCAGGACAGAAAGGATAGGGTGTTGTTTTCCACAGCGCCCAGAGCTGGCGTGTGCCCATGAATGAGTGACTGGGTCTCGGCACAGTGACTTGCTTGTTGGAAACTGCTAAAGTTTTCATGGACTTGACTTTGTCTCTTCCATTTAGATGTAGTAAGTGCAGATTTGGGTTGCCGTCTGTTTAACTTCATTGCAATGATTTTAATCTTTTTGGGGAAGTGTGTGCAGCTCTCTAGTTTTCTAGGGCTGGCCTGGTATGAGGTAAACTGGGATTTTAAGATGCAGTGTGATTAGCTTATTTTTAGAGACTTTTTTGGGATTGCAAGCACGGGCGGCATTAGCTTTTAAGTTTGAATCCTACTGCTTTCATTTATTCCTTCCTTTTTCCCTCTCTCCCTCTCTTGAGCGAGTTGATTAATCTGTGTAAGCCTCGCTTTTGTCATCTGTAAAATAGAAATAACAACAGCCATGAGAATTTTTATGAGTAAAGAAGATACTGTGTATGAGGTATTTCGCCCAGTGTTTGACCCATAGTAAGTGTTCAATAAATGATAGCTGGTATTGTTATCACTTGTGTCTCTTTATCAGGTTACTTAATCTTTCTGCACCTCAGTTTCTCCATTTGAAAAAGGGGCTCATGCCATTCATTACACCAGATTGTTGTGATGTCCCAAGGAGATAGCAAGGTATTATTTTTATTATGTGCTCAATGAATGAATGAATTTGGGAGTTGTATGTTAGGCTAGGGTCCATACAGTAACTCAATGCCCCCAAATTTGGCCAGACAGGAAGTGTATTTCACCTTCATCACGTCCCAGTGTGTTTGCTGAGGAAGCTGTGGTCCACGTGGTCGTTCAGGGGCACACACTCTGCAGGGGCCTCAAGTCCTCTTCCTTTGGCCCCTGGGTGGGAAGGATGATGGCAGATCTCATGTGGGAGATTTGTATGGGACTGGCCCGGCATGGTCACTTCTCTTCTGGTTCCAGTGGGCATAGGGGACGTGGGGAGATGGCGTAGCTATGCGCCTAGGACAGCAAAGAAGACACCTCAGCTTGCATTGTGGTTCCTAGAAACCACACTCAACCACACGCCTGCTGCTTCTGACACTTAAAGAATAATAACGGATGACTTAGACTTGGTGTCATAAAAGGTTGAAGAGGCCGAAAGGAGAGAAGCACGTCAGAAGAGTGATGGAGCCTCAGAGTGGGCCCATAACCCGCCCCTCTCCATCTTGGGCCATTTTCTCCTTTGGAATTTATTAGCGAGCTCCACCATTGTTTTTCTGGTTTCATTAAAAATGTCACCAGGACACATGCTCCACAGTATGCCACTTCAGTCCTAAGTGCGGCATTTTTGCTAGATGGATTGATTTTTCTAAATGACAGCATCTGTTTGCTTGTATACATTTATTTGTAATTCTTCCCTTGACAGTTCGAGCGGGGGATTGGTGAATGGGAACCAGCTGTTTGAATTATCGGGGACAGGGTTGGGGGGGTGGGGGTGGGGCAGTGATTTGATCTGTGAAGGAGTCGCAAAGCCCTGACCAGAAGCAATGAAAACGGAGCAGTTGCCCCCAATACACAATCCTGGGGTTGGGCAGCTTGTACGTGACGTACTTGGCCAGCTCCAGAGAGGCAGCTGAGCTGCGTGAGCCGGCAGTGCTGTGACAGTGGGTGGCTGTGCTTGGCCCTTCCCGGACTCAAGGGGGCTGATGGATGTGTGGGGGAGGGCCGTGGGGTAGCTGATGGGAGTGGACCTCCATGGGTTGGACCCTCTGATGAGTCCCCATTTCAGTCAGGGTGCAACGCAAAACCCTAACCATGGTGTACAGGCGCCGGCTGGTGACGTGGACCCTTCTCCTCTGTCCTCACGTCCTCTCCTGCTTTCTGCCTGCATCACAGGGTCTGCCCGTGCGGGCTGTTCCCCTGGGACGTTCTGAGCTCCAGCCTGCCTGCCTGGGCTCTGCTCCCATCCGCTCCTTGCAGGCTCACTGTCACCTCGCAGACCTGAGCTCGTGTCGCTTCCCAGAACCCGCCAGTTTAGCACTGCAACTTGAGCAGGCCTCTCCTCCTCTCTTTCATGTCTCCCCAGCGCTCAACCTTTCTAACACAACACACATTTGGAAAATGGTCATTTTCTGTCTGCTCCTTGGAAGCTTCATGATGGCAGGGACCTGTTCTATGCCGACTTGGTCAGTGCTGAATTGTGCCCGGCACATAGTAGGTGCTCAGTAAATATTTGCTGACTCAATGAAAGAAAGTTTCATTTTGGGAACCCATTTCCCTTTTTTACCCTCCCTCTGCAACTTCAGGGGTGTTTCACAGAAAGCCCAGGACATGTAGGTTGGTTCTCTGGGGACAGGGACCCTGTATTCCTGATCTCTGCAGCTCCCTGGGGCCTAGCCCATTGCCTGGGACACGGCATGTGTTCAATAGATGACAGAATGACCCAAGTTGACACTTAATGCTCAAGGCAAAACACGGCGTCCTGCAGATTTCTTCTTTTATTTCCTTGCCCAGCAGCACCTCAAATATGCCTTCATCAAGCCCCAGGCTCAAGTTCCTCCGTCCGTAGCTGCTCTGAGCCTCCATCACCTCCCATCCGGACACCGCAGGCAACCCCAACCGTTCCTACACCTTCCTGGAGGCGACTCTTGCACCCCCTATAGTCTGTCCTCCACCTAGCAGCCAGAATGAGCTCACAAAACTGTCAATCAGATCATTCCATTATGCTGGTCACCGTCCACAAGGGCCTTAAACCAACCTCCACACTGCTTTGGTGGCCACGTGGTCCCGCGCGGCTCATCTGCCCTCCCCCACTGCGCTGGGCCACACCGGCCACACCAGCTTTGTTTCCTCTGAACATCCCTCACAGCTGTGGCCCTTGCTGTTCCCTCTTCCTGGAATGCCTTCTCTCTCTGCTTGGTTCCCAGATGGCGCCTTCATCCTTCTGGTTTCAGCTCAGATGTCACCTCCTCGGAGAGGCCTTCCCTGACCACCCTGTCTCAGCGATTAACCCACTCCATCCCCTGATCCCAGGTGGGTCACAGTGACCTCAGTCTGCTCAGTTCAGTCCCCCACATCTGCTTTTGTGTACACAGCAGCGTCATATTGATACACGGCCATGCACCGATCCTGACGCTTCGGTCATGAATGGCCTGGGTATAGGACGATGGCTTACCTTTAACCCAGGTGTGCAGTAAGCTTGCAGTGAGTGCACTGCTGGATGGTCTCAACCACGAAGTCACCTGACAAAGTGTTTCCCAGATTCCCTGTCATTAGGCAGTGCGTGACTGTCTCGTTTTACCTTTTTTGTTGCTCCTGCTCCTTCCAGTTCCCCCTCTTCCCTCTCATCACAGCAGGCAGCTGGGGCCACAGCAGAGGGATATAGCAGAAGGGAAGGAAAGGATTCACTTCAGTCTTAGGAAAACTTAGAGACTACAGGGCATTTGAGGCCCACAAAATGTTGGAGCAGCAAGAGGGAAGAGTGAGACCCTTCCCCAGATTGCAGAGAGACTTTTCTTAGCTGGGCTGGGAGGGGAGGGAGTGCGTGGGTCCTGAGCTTGGGCCCCATGCTCTGTTTCCCTGCATCTCTCGGGGGCTGGGGGGCAGCTGAGCCCCACAGAAGAGGCTGCCCGTAAGGTCAGAGACCCCCAACTAGCCACCCTTGGGCTGAATTCTGCCAACTGCTATGCTTGGTTTGGCCTATGCATTTTTTTTGTTAAACATTAGATGCCAATATTTAAGAGATTGCATATTTTAAATTTGTCATTTCTACTGTTCCTGTGGCTGTCATAGCCAGGCAGCTGCTTTCCTTGAAGGAGGTTGAGAGAGGCAGTGCAGACGTTTTGGTCCAAATCCTGTTTCTGCTACTCACTGTGTGACCTTGGGCAAGTCCCTTAACCTTTCTGTGCCTCAGAAGTTGCAAAATGGGGATAATCATAGTGACGACCTCATAGAGCTGTGGTGCTGGTTAAATACCGAAGTGCTTGGCACTAGGTCAGTGTGTAGTGTTTCCTGTTGTCATTAATAATTAATTGGTCAACCAAGCCAAGGTCCCAGGGAACTCTAAGTGGATTCAGATGTGTGGAAATGTGCCAGGAGCATGGGTGGGGATTGGTCATTCACCTGTGTTTGCTGAGAGATGAAGGCTGAGAAACGTCTGCAGAGCAGCAGGGAAGCAGGGCCTGGACTAGGGAGAGGCAAGGGGACACCAGCGCTCCCGGCTTCAGGGGGCCTAGCTTTCTGGTGGTGGTCCGCACCTCCAGAGCCTGAGCAGATTGCCTCCTTGGATTCTGCAGCCGGAGCATTTGGTTTGTCCTGCCGTGTTCCAAACCTGGTAAGAAGCCAGGCTTGCCCAGCAGCTCCAGCACTCAGAGGGGCCAGCACGCTGAGACTTAATTCGTAAGACCTTGCACAGCTGCCACTGGGAGTAAAGAGAGGGGTCTTACCATAGTGACGCAGTGGACACTTGCCATACTCTGTGCTTTCTTTTGGACACCTTTGGAAAGCTGTCTACCCCAGTAGCCCCGCCTCCCCAAGATGGGGTCCATCCCTCCCCCCACCCCGCTTGAAACCAAGGATACTGATTCTGGTCTCAGAACAGTGGGAGGAAGGTCCTGGCAGGAGCACCACGGGCCCAGACTGGTGGCAAGCGTGGCACAGCACGGTCTTCTCTGTGACATTCATGTAGCGTAATTTAGGGACTGTGCCTGGCTTTGGAGCCTCCAAGCTTGACTCTGGGTCTAATACAAGGAGACTTGTTGAATGTCACCTGATAAATGGCTTCGTGCCACGTGCTGTAGACAACCAGGAACTCTGACCAGCACGGATGATTGATGGATGATGGACATCAAGGACAGGGAAGGCCTGGGGCTGGGAAGTGAAAAGGCATCACCCGCCTTTTCTTTCTACCTCTTGCCTGTTCCCCTCTGGCCATGGGCACAGATGTGGTTTCGTAGACTGTCTGTCCATGTGGGGCTGTGGTTACGAGTTCCAGCTCTCAAAGAAGTAGACCCCATGTCCCTTGTTCCCAGCTTCAGTGCTTGTGAGAAATACATCCGAGTGGCCCAGGAGGATCAGCTGCTCAAGCCCGGTCCCGTTGCTGGTCCAGGGGGTGCAGTTAATGGTACCAGCAGGCTGGCTGGGTCTCCTCCCTCTGGCAGTTCTCAAAGAGAATATTTCTATGGATCAAGTCAGAGGCCACTGAGATCTTTTTGGTGGCCCTGCCCCAGGGGGCCTTTCTCATTCCAGGGCTAGAGATGACCACACTGGGCCCAAGGGGTGCTGACATGAAGCTGAAGTGAGTTTAAAACATCTTTCTCCTCCAGTGCTTCTCCCTCCCGACCACAGAGCACAGCAGTGATATCTGGAGGTTGGGGCACTGGTTCCCAGCCGGGTAGCAGTTACTCCCTGTGGGCTCAGATCTGTTTGACACATGTGAGTACCACCGTTAATGGAAAAATAGGACTCTTGAGGCCAAAAGTTGTTGGAAGAGCAGGTGTCTGAGTCACTACTGCTCATCAGGCAAGTGGGCCTGGAGAGCAGGGGTCCCACATGGAGGGAGTGGGGAGGCCGCGCCCCGCAGACTTGGATGCTCGTGCAGCCTGCCCGGTTCCGTATCTGCAGGTGCGCACTGGGCTCTAAAGAACAAGCAGAATTCCAAGTGAGAAGAAGGAAGTCTTTGTGTCGTTTTATAGCACCAGCGTGAATGTCGTTATGCAGTCTAGACATTGTGAGGGACAAAGCTCCACGCCCTCAGGAGTAAGTAAGATGCTCCATTCACGGAGCTGGAAACATGCTCATGTGGGGAGGGCCCCTGTCCCCTGTCTGGTGTCCCACCTGCTGGGAACAGGGAGTGGCTGTCTCCTCTTGGCAGCGGCCCCCAGCCCCTACTCATGCCCTTTCCAGCCGTGTCTTCCAGACGTACCTCCAGCTCCCTCTCCATGGCAGACGCTCCGGGTGGCCTCCTGATACTAGAACTCTACTCTGTACATATTTTGGGGAGGGGAGGAGGTAACAGGGTGCTCTCTCCAAACAGCTGCCCAACATCCTTCAGAGAGGGCGGTCATGAGACACAGCGCCCCCCCCCCCCCCCGCACCACACTGTGATCCGGTCAGTGACACCCCAGCAGACTGTAGTTGACATGACATGGTACCTGGCCAGGACCTGCGGTTCCAAACACCGTCCTTCTCAACCCGCAGGTGGTGGACCGGTTGTTTTGGACCACCTGCCTTCCAGGGTGACTTCTGCACAAATTGTGTGACCTCAGAAGGAGCCTCAGCTTCCTCATCTTGCAACAGGACTAGTAATAATGATGGTTTCTCAGGCTGTTGGGAGGTCCGGCTGGAGTGTAAACCCCACATGGACCACGTGCTCACCTTGCACTGTGGCGCTCAATAGGTGCTCAACAGGTTTGTATCTGGTGGAGAGTCACTGATTCAGGAACTCTTAGCTAAAAAGCTGAATGAATGCCCAGGCAGCACCCAGGCCCTAGGTCCCTGTGGGAGAAATGGGGTCTGGGGGGACAGGAAAGGGTGAAGAGAGAGGTGCCCCACCACACCTCTGCCCTCCAGCAGATCATCTTTTATCAGATTTCCGGAGGGCTTGGTCCCTGCATCTGTGAGTTCAAGAACCATTTTCCCAGAGGGCAGAAAGCAAGCGAGGTCTGCGTTATTTCTAACCTGAGTTTACTCCAGTGTTTAGTGATGCTTTTAACTTTTAAAGCATCAGATTGCCAAGTCACATAATGCAAATATGCATAAAATGTGACCCACCAGTTCAGGGTCTAGACAACATCTCCTGAAGATTAAAAGGTTCATGTCTTGCTGCTGGCCCCCCAAACTTGGGGGGCTGAATCAGAGGTCAGGTGGGACATAGTCATGTGATTTACAGTCATGCAAACAAAGGACCGACTTCAACAAAATCAGAGCTGATTTGAAGGTATCTTTGGGCAGCCCTGTGAGTTGTTGGGGAGTTAACTGGGGTATGGTTTCCTTTTTGCTCACAGCTTTCCGTCGTTTCCCAAGGACCTTGCTGCAGAAACAGTACTGGCTCAAATGCAGATTCCTGGGTCCTGCCAGTTCTGAGGGTCCCGGGGCTTTTCATGTTAGCAGGTACGCAGGACAGTCTGAGGTAGGTGTGAGAATGTGGGATGTTTGAGGTTTCCTGGAAGGGAGTTTGGCTAGCTCATGGGGAGGCAGCGGGGCAGGGGCTGGGGCATGCAGGGGCAGGGGGATTCCAGCCTCCAGGACTGGGTCAGGACACGTTGAGGTTCTAAAGGTGGTGATGATATGGGTGAGGCCCCTCGCATAGGACACTCCAAGGTGGCAGGTCCTAGGAGACAATGGCTCCACGAGGACTCAGTGTTGCCGCTTTAGGAATATTGTCTATGGCACCCGAAACAGGCCTGCTTCAGTGGAGAGGTCCCTTGAGGGGCATCTGTCAGCCATCCCCCAGGGTGTCGTGCACCACGGTGGGGATGACAGTTGCAGACATTTATCATCAGTCACTAGTGCCAGGCAGGGGCCTCGCTGTATTGATCTCCTAAGTCATAGGTCTTGTTATTACTCCCATTTACAGATGAGGACACTGAGGCACAGAGGTTTGCCGCTTGCCCGAGGTCACACAGCCACTGGGAGGCAGAGCTGGGATTTCAATCTGTCGGTAAGCAAGAGTCCCGTCCTGGTCCCTGTGCTCCCGAGCCACAGGCAGTAACTGAGGATGGTGAGACGCTAACTGAGGACTGAGTGTTTTCAAATTATTTTGGAACGAACCCTGGGATGCTTGTAAGAGCCACAGAAAAGACTCACGAAATTGAATAGTATTGATCCTATTATCTGTATTAACTGATGTGGGTGTGACTTGATTTAGAAATATACAGAAATGAGACATATCTCACACCTCAGGAGTTACAGAGTAGTTCATAACCTGTGGCCCCAGTAAGGATGTCAGAGTTGCTTGCTTGCAGTTTTGATATACTCTCTGTCTTAATTTTTTGAATAGATGCTATATTGTATTTACATAACTAAAAAATAAAATTATATAAAAGGAATGTATGAAAAAAAGCACCAATCCCTTTCTTGTGCATTGTATGCTCTCACTCCCTTTAGATGGATATATTGATTTACATTGGTGTGTCTTCTTCCAGGACCGAGAGAGAGAGAGAGAGAGAGAGAGAGAGCGAGAGAGTGAGAGAGAGAGAGACCGAGACCGAGACCTGAGGAGCGAGAGGAAAGGGGAGCATTGAGAGCCTCCTGGGGCCGACCTGGGGAGTGAACGGAAAGGGTGTCCAGGCTGGGTGGTAACAAGGCAAAAAACTAAGGCGTTGCTGCATTGCAGGTGGGCTACAGATTTGGAGGGAAGAGACTGCGTTCGTGTGCACGCACACACCCTACCCAAAGTGACCGCTTTCTTTAGCTGGGGCCACACTGGCAGCTCCCCAGAGCAGGAGCACCGTCCATTTGTCATGCTCTGCCTTGGTTCCCTCCATGGGGGCCACTTTCTGTGCCCGTCCATGCAGCTACCGTCCTCCAAGAGCTGAGAGCGGCAGCACAGCAACATTCTTGCAGTGACACAGACTTACCATGCTGGACTGATGTCTGGGAAGAAATGCCTCTGGCCACCTGGGCACTACATTAAAGGGCACTTCACTCCTGCACACTGTGACACTGTTGAACCGGCGTCCTCACGCAGGGGAGAAAGCAGAGCCAGGCCCAGGTTCCCCTCGACAGTGTGTCCGCGTCTGCGCGGCACGCAGGGTCCACCTCTCTGCAGTATCGGGAGCTTCCCGTGTATCAGGCACTGCTCCTTCATCCCACGTCATCCACACAGCAGCCCATGGGTGAATTAACTCTTCGAATGGGACTGATTTATCCCGTCAGCTCTCTGACTTCATCTCCACCGCTGTCCCTGCTCACTGCTCCCGGCACCCTCCTGCCTCGTGGCCTTTGCATTTCCATTCCCTTCGCCTGGGTGCTGTTCGCCCCATATCCATGTGGCTGGCTCCCTGCCCTCCTCAGGCCTCTACTCCAGTTGCCCCTTCCTAGTGGGACCTTCTCCAAACACTGTATTTAAAATTCCAACCCCTCCTCCTCCTTCAACTACTTCATTTTCCCACAAATTGAATCATCTTCCATTCTGTACAGGGTGCTTCCTGATTGGGATCAACGTCTTTCTCGCCCACTAGGACACGTGCTCCTTTAGGTTGGCGTGGCTCACTGCTGTCTCCAGGGGACCTGGGACAGAGTAGATGCTCAGTAAACATCTATCGACTGTATGAAAGAAAATGCACCCCCATTTTACAGAGGAGGAAAATGAGGCGATGACAAAGGAGCTGCTCACTGTGTAGGTGGCAGAGGTGGGGTTCAAGCCCAGGCTGACTCCAAAGTGTGACATGTAGGACTGGATCCTGAGGGAAGTGCTGGGCGGGTCTTTTCAGGTGGGTTTCCAAGGTTATTTGCCTTTGAGGTGTCCCACCTTAGATGCATTGGCTGGGGCCCTATGAATTAGATGGACAAAAGCCAGATTAATGAGAGAAATGGAAGTTTATTAACATGTGCTTTGAGCATACAAGCGGGAGTACCCCGTGCTCAGTAACCGAAAGGGATGATTAGAGCTTTGGCTCATATGGCAGCTTCACAAAAGAACAGTATATTGCTGGAGAAGTGACATGACAAAGGAAAAGGACTGAGTTTCTAGGACAGCAAGTTGTGGGAAGGGAACTCGGGGGAAGCTTATGGGAAATAAGGGCTAGTTAGCGAGGTTGTTACGTAGGTACCTCTGGAGCCATCTACTTGCTGCTAAGCTGCTATAGTTGTCTTCAGTGATCAACTTCTGTCCTTCCGGTAGAGGGGAGGGGAGACGCATTCACAAATTTTTGTCCTGCTTTTAAGTAAATAGGGTGAGGGCAGAGAGCTCTTCTTCTACCTGTTTTTTCCTCAACTGCCTTTAGCTCACATATAACCCTTATGCCAAAGTGGTATGTTTTTGAGTGGTATATCCTGCTACCTTTCAGAGGCAAATGGTTTCAGTGGCTGAATTTTGCAACCTGCATACAAGCAAGTGCAAAAAAGCTCCAGCCGTCTTGCCAGGTAGTTCAGGTAGCTAAGGTAACAGGGAGATGTGTTGGGATGAGGCCTGCCTCAGACAACATCTTCATCATTATTTTGCTTCAGGGGACAAGGACCTTTTTCTGAACCTGCTCATGGGGACATCTGCATGTAGAAGTCCCGTCTGATAACCTCTTCCCATGGGGACACTGCGGGCTGTCCTGTGGAGCCCTGGGAGTGAGCTTGGGGCTTTGTCCACACCAAGGCAGTTGTGTGTTAATTGCTGCAGTGTGCCCATTAGCTGACATAATCGGGATGGATGAACTGCTTTTCGGGCTGTATTTTAAAGGCTTTTTTAAAATGATGTCTTTTGGAGCCTGTGCACTCTTTGGAAATTAAATTTAGACTGTGATTTTATTACCCTTTTTATTTAATTTATCCTAACGGTTGCATTCAAGCTGTGAACCAGCTGTTGACTTTGAAAAAACATTGTTCAATTTGAAGGGAGCATTTAAAAACTTAATGTAATGGCTACAGCAATTTTACTCCCTGGTGCTGTGTGTTCTTACAAGGGGCACAATACAATGGGTCTGGGAGAATGCTCAGGTGGGCAGAGGGGTGGCTTGGGTAAGAGGCAGGCATGCAGATTTGGGGGAGGAGGAAGTAGGGGGAGCACACAAGCATCTCTCACCCAGGACCGGCTGGGGCCCTGGGCCATGGGGAGGAGAGTTTGCCTGCTCAGTTCCTGCTCCTGCTGTGTCCCTCCCAGTCACCAAATCTCATCTGACAGCTTCTTTTGCCTCTGCTCCCTGTCGTGGACAGAGGAATATGACAGGTTCTGAGGTCAGACAGTGTTCAGGGGTTCCACATGGACATAACCTTTTTGCCAGTCCCTTTCTACCTTTCTATTCATGCATCTATTCATTTACTAAATCACTGGTAGATTGCAATAAAATGGGCATAAATTCCCTATCCTGTATGCAGGTCTCTTTGCAATGCACTGCTCCCATTAAGAAGTGAAGTTTAGTTCTCATGTGCACTTGAAAAATATGTGTATTCTGCAGTTTTTGTTTTGTTTTGTTTTATTTTAAAGATTTTATTGGGGAAGGGGAACAGGACTTTATTGGGGAACAGTGTGTACTTCCAGGACTTTTTTCCCAGTCAAATTGTTGTCCTTTCAATCTTAGTTGTGGAGGGTGCCGTTCAGCTTCAAGTTGTTGTCCTTTGAGTCTTAGTTGTGGAGGGTGCAGCTCAGCTCCAGGTCCAGTTGCCGTTTTCTAGTTGCAGGGGGCGCTGAGCCACGGCCCACCATCCCCAGAAACGGGCCCCCCCCTCCCCCCCTGACCAGAGATCGAACCGGCAAACCTTGTGGGTGAAGAGACGCGCTCCAACCAACTGAGCCATCCGGGAGGAAGCTCAGCTCAAGGTGCCGTGTTCAATCTTAGTTGCAGGGGGCGCTGCCCACCATCCCCTGCAGGACTGGAGGAGCTGAACCAGCAACCTTGTGGTTGAGAGCCCACTGGCCCATGTGGGAATCGAACCGGCAGCCTTCGGAGTTAGGAGCATGGAGCTCTAACTGCCTGAGCCACTGGGCCGGCCTATTCTGCAGTTTTTGGATGAAATGTTATAGAAATGTCCACTAAGTCGATCTCGTCTTATGTGACATTTAAGGTCATTATTTCCTTATTAATTTTCTGTCTGGATTATCTATCCATTAATGTAAGTGGGATCTTAAGATCTACTGTTATTATATTGTGTGGATTTCTCTCATGTCCATTAATAATTGCTTTATATACTTAGGTTCTTCTATGTGGGGTGTGTAGATATTTATGACTTATACCCTCTTCTTGGATTGACCCCTTAAAATTATGTGATTTCCTTCTTTGTATCTTTTCACATTTTGTTTTAAAGTCTATTTTGTTTGACATGATTATTGCTACCTAGCTTTCTTTTTCTATTTTCATGAAGTTTCTTCTTCTGTTCTTTCACTTTCAGTCTGTGTGTGTCTTTCTATCTGAAGCCTTTTGTAGGCAGCATATAGATGGGTCACATTTTTTAATCCATTCAGCCACCCATGTCTTTTATTGGCAGATTTAATCTATTTACATTTAAAGTAATTATTGACAAGTATGTACTCATTGCTATTTTGTTAGGGCTGTTAGGTTGTTTTTATGATTGTCCTCTCTTCTTTCCTTTTGATCTCTTCCCTTGTGGATTTGCTGCTGTTCTTTAGTGTTTTATTTGGGTTCCTTTCTCTTTGCTCGTTGTATAATGTTGGTAGGTTTTTGGTTTGTGGTTACCTTGAGGTTTACATATATTGTTCTTCATCTCTAGCAGTGTACTTTATGCTGATAGATGTGTAAATTGGAATATATTCTATAAGGACTACATTTGGCACCTCCCGCCCCCCACCATGCTTTGTTTTGATGTCTTACCTTAGATCTTTTGTTCTGCATCTCCTAACTACTTATTGCAGTTTTGGTTTAGTTTAATACTTTTTCTTTAAACCTTCCTAGTTTTTGGTTCCCCCACTTTCTTCTGCCTCGCCCCTCCCCCACACCCCCTCCAGTTCAAGCCATTGTTTCTCAGTCTAGTTGTGTAGGGCACAGCTCCCTGGCCCATGCTGGTATTATGAGCCTTGCGCTCCCCACCGGCTGAGGCAGTCGCTCGGCCACTCACAGCAGCTCACGGCAGCTCTCGCCAGCTGCTGGCCACTCACGCTGGCCACCGGCCACCCATGGATGCACACGGCAGCCCACGGCAGCACACGGCAGCTCATGCCAACCTCCGGCTGCTCACGGCACCCCAGCTCCAGGGAGAGCCGTTGTTCACAATCTTCACTGTAAAGGGCGCAGCTCACTGGCACATGTGGGAATCGAACCGGTGGCTCTGCATTAGGAGCATGTGCTCCAATTGCCTGAGCCACTGGGCCGGCCACTGGACCCAGAGTGCCGGACCCCAACCGACCTAGTTTTTTAATGTCCGACTTGCTATATTGAACATCTGGCTTCACCTGTGAGGATTTCCCTTATGTTTTTTTATGGTTATGGCGTTTCCTTTTCTGCTTAAGGAAGACACTTTAACATTTCCTGTAACTCTGGTTTAATGGTTTTGAAGTTCTTTAGTCTTTGCTTATCCCGAACCTATTTCTCTCTCCTTCAATTCTGAATGACCACCTTTCTGGGCAAATTATTCCATTTTGTAGGGTCCTTTCTTTCATCACTTTAACTATGGCCTGCCTCTTCCTTCTGGTCTGCAAAAGTGAGGAGCCGGCACTTCTGGAGCTGTTTGAGGGCAGGCACTTCCGGTGCCTGGGTGATGAGTGGGAACTTCTTGGGCTACGTGACCTAGGCATTTCTGGTGAGTGGGTGCCTAAAAGCAGTGTCTGGAAACAGTGTCTGGGTGACCAGTAGGCACTTATGGGGGATGGAAGGCGACAAGCACGTTTGGGGTCTGGGTGAGGGGCAGGCACTTCCGCCAGGTGCTGACAGGCACTTCCGCCTGGGTGCTGACAGGCACTTCCGGTGCCTTCTGGCACAGTGTCAGCCCTGGAGCAGATCCTGACAGGAAGGCCGGTTGCGTGTGGTGACGCCCTGTGGTCCCTGTTCCCTCTGTTCGGAAGCTGAAGGCTCCAGGCGACAGAGCTGTGACCGCGTGGCACCGTCCAGCAGGTAGGCCGGAGCCCGGTAGAGCCCCTGGCGCCCTCCTGACAAGGAGCGCACGGCAGTGGTGTCCCCGGCCCCTCCGCCTGGCAGTTCAGGCAGCGCCCCAACCTTTCGGGTCCGTCTCCGTCTCCTGTTTGTGGTCGAGCAGGTGGTTCAGGCGCGGGGGTGTCCGGGGAGTAATTGCGCCCCACGGCATGGGTGTGTGTTTGCCTTGGCTCCCGGAGGGGCGAGGTCCCCGTCGGCCTTCGCTTCCGCCGTCTTGCACTTCATACAGGACACTTGTGTCCATGTACAGTGTCTGTGAAAGATGGTGACGTGGAGCAGAGTCATGGCCAACCCTCGATGGACATGTAGCTTGAGCAAGAGCGGTTCTCCTGCCCTCTGTTGTTTTACGGTTCCTGGGCTTTTCGGGGCTGTGTTTCAGCACAGCATCTCCTCCCCTTTGCCCGCTGGTACACCTGGGCAAAAGCACGTAACCCTCTGGGCTGGAGTCTTTCACAAGGATACCTCCTCGTACGTTTCAGAGAGAACTAGAGGTGATGCCTATGTTACCTTTGGCATCCCGGAGGCATTCGATAATAACTCGTTTTTTCTGAGAGGAGTGTCTTCCTATGTGGCTTATTTATTTACTTATCTGGTTGCAAATACTGTTGAGCAAATCCATACAAGTTGTCTTTGTGTAGTTAGGGTTGCGGGCACAGCTCTCTCTCCGCTCTGTCTTTCTCTGCATTTGTGTCTGGCCCCAAACCCCAGTCTAGGGGACTGAACCTTCAGGGGCCTGGAGCGTTAACTGCCCAGTTACTGCTGCTGCAGTTGCTACACTCTGAGGAAGCAGAAATGCCACCTAGAGAAACGGTGGCGGAGGAGGGCCGTAAAGGTTAATGGCCTGAGAAATAGCCTGGAGGCTCTGGCGGCAGGAAGGAATAGCAACTTTAATACAGTGTGAAAATGGATGGACTGATGACCACAAAACCTGGCTGGGCCTCACGTGGGCACCGGGCACTGGCAGCTGAGGCCAGAGGTGGGGGAAAGAGTGCGCCACCCTGACCAGAACCTCAGAGGGGCAGCCTGGCTCCTGGGGAATTCCACGGTGCAGCCAGGGTTGAGGACTCTTATTCGAATCGTTTTCACTGGTTTAAGGACTTGGCCCCAGAATTGCATTGAGTTGTTCAATAGGAAAAACACGTGTGTCACATGAGGCAGTTGTGAGGATTCGACGTGATGCATTTAATAACTTATTACGGGCCGTCAGAAGGAGACTCATTAAATAAGTTAGGGTTATCCATAGCTGTTTGAAACTATAAGACGGACTTACACGTAATGTTATGGCATATTCTCCAATAAATATTGGTGAAAAAAGCAAGAAGGTGAAAGTCTTTATGGTCTGTCTGTCTCCATGTCTGCTTGTACGTACAAGACTCTCCAAAGGACCATTCCTAAAATTGTTACAGTGGTCAGTGCTGGAGACTGGAAATGAGGGTGACTGCGTAAGGTGGAATAATTACCTGTTGACTACACCTCCTCTGATAACCCCTTCAACTTATTACCGTATGTATCTCTTCCGTCTACCTTTTTTGTTAATAGTAGAAAAAAATATCTGCAGGTGATTTGAATGCCCCACCAGGTTTTGCAATCTCCCCCATTATCCATGACACCAACCCAGTCAAGTGGGATGTCAGTGTTGAGTTTGTGAAGGTCCCAGGTTACCTAAAAGTTCTTTAATGAGATAATGTGGCTGGGTCCCCAGAAGGGGTCTCCAAAACCCTACGGGCAGGAATAACATGGGGGAAAAGCAGAGGTCAGATCTTTCAGAGACAGAGGTCAGATCTTTTCAGAGACAGACACCAGAAGGAGCCTGGTGACGTAAATCTGGGACTACTCAGGCTCACGGAAGGGTCAGGCGTGGAGGGGCTTTGGGAGTGGTTTAGACACAAAGGAGATTTGAGAGCTCTGCTGTTATCCTGCCTTGCTTTTTCCAATTCTGTTCACTATTAGGCCTCCCCGTGGTTTCCATTGGTCCACTGTACTCTTAAGGTGTCAAAATTCACCCTCACAGACCCTGCAGCCACCTGGGCACCGTCCTTGGTGGGTTCCTTGGTATCTGGAGGTTCCTGGTATTTGGGCGCCCTGATCTTAAGGCCTGCTGGGGCGGGAGCGGAGTTGGCATTGCTTGAATTCCCTAGTCTTAGGGACAGTTCTGTTTCTGTGACCCCTTTCTGGGCTCTTGCTCTCCCTGACTCCATGGTCCCGATTTTGGGTATCAGTCTTTCTGTGTCCCCCTCCTGGTCTGCAGCTGAGAACCTCCAGGGTGTGTAACTCACAGTCTCAGGGGCCTCTGGGAGAAATGGTGCAAAGGTGCTGACATTAGCAATCAGGTCCCAGGACACCAGGCAAAGGCTTCCTAAGGGATAACCTAAGGAAGCATTCTGAGGACGAATGGGCCTGGCCTGTCTTGTTATGTCAGCTGTCCACAAGGTGGGGTGCTGTGGCCGGTGTTGGGGTGTTTGCCAGTCTTGTCAAATGCACTTGGTACAGTTACTTTCCTCAAGGCATGGCTGACTCCTTTCCTCTTTGGGAAGCCTGAGTAATGCTGTCACTTACAAGATTGTCTGTGAACATGTACAACAGAGCGTCTGACATGCTGTAGGCATTAGTTATGTCTGGATATGGGTGGGTCCTAGTAGGAGAAGGCGTGTCTCTGGTGCAGGCCTGGCTGGGATTTCCTTCTAGGCACATACAGTCCTTCTCCAGACAATCCATCAGAGGCAGGTGTCTGTGCTTAGGTGGGCACTGCTGGGGTCCGGAGAGACGAAGACTGGACTAATGGAGAGGTTGTAAGGAGAATGGTCTTTGCTGAGGTCTGTCTGCAGTAGGGAAGTCCCAGGGGACCTGAGTGTGTTCTTGGATGATTGAAACCCTCATGGGCACATTGTGGGACCAAATGCCTGGACAGGTGGGTCTCTGGAGGCTTAAAAGACAGAGACAGTGGACAAACCCTTTAGATCCTGGAGGACAATACAACGCTACTCATTCTACCTCCTACATCTTCTTTACCTTTTTCTTCTGGTCAAAAATTCTTGGCCAGAGGCCGGCCCGGTGGCTCAGGCGGTTAGAGCTCCATGCTCCTAACTCCGAAGGCTGCCGGTTCGATTCCCACATGGGCCAGTAGGCTCTCAACCACAAGGTTGCCAGTTCAATTCCTCAAGTCCCGCAAAGGGATGGTGGGCTCCGCCCCCTGCAACTAAGATTGAACACGGCACCTTGAGCTGAGCTGCCTCCCGGATGGCTCAGTTGGTTGGAGTGCATCCTCTCAACCACAAGGTTGCCGGTTTGACTCCCCAAGGGATGGTGGGCTGTGCCCCCTGCAACTAGCAACGGCAACTGGACCTGGAGCTGAGTTGCGCCCGACATAACTAAGACAGAAAGGACAACAACTTGATTTGGAAAACAGGCCTGGAAGTACACACTGTTCCCCAATAAAGTCCTGTTTCCCTTCCCCAATAAAATCTTTAAAAAAAAAAAAAAAATTCTTGGCCAGCTTCTTTTGGGTGTGCCATCCAGGGTCGTGGGGACCTTATGAAAACCCTGTAAGAGTTTAGAATGGCATACAGGAAGCCCAGGAAAGGAGTACATACAACTTTAAGGTAGTGTTGGCATTTTCTTAGAGTCGGGTAAGACTGGACTAAAAGCTGGTTTAATCCCTTCTAGTTCCTTCAAGCTCCATGACTTTAGGCCCCTCAGGGGTCATGGGTGTGAATAAATTCCCAAATATGAAAAGCCAGCATCCAAATTTATTTCCTTAATTGTGTAGACTTGACTTAGAAGGATGAGTCTAGAAGGGTTCAGGGCCAAACTGCATTTCAGATGGAATTTCATTTTTTACAGTTTCTGGAGTAAGAGACAAGTAACTTTTCCCACAATTGCCTTCTCCAGCAACCAGAGAGAGTGAAGCCTCAGCCTCACCCAGCAGGAATACACTAATTTGCATACATCAGAAACAATTTTTGTGAATTTAATTAATCACAGTTTACATGCTAATAACCCTTGAAATATTTTCATGGGTAAATAATGGATCTTCCCTACTGTGGGGGGAATCGTTGGTTCTAGTGTTTACTTATAATTTGTTTCTCATTGAGTAATTAGAGAAAGAGTGGTAACTATAGTCATGATAGAAGGAGAGAGGTGTGATTTTCATTTCTTGTATGAGGCCTGGAGAAGGTAGGAACTTCCCCAGTAGGTGCTTGGTGTCAAGTTGGAGCAGCTGGAGGGGCAAATGCTCAATGAGGCCACTTTTACTTCTAGTGCTCTCCTCCTTGTAATATGGTTATAGTCTTCTGCTTGAACCATTACCGTCAATATCACACCCACCACCCCTACCATCATTACCATTATCACCACTTACACCGGTATTATCACCACCTCACCATTCCCACCATCACCCCACCACCACCACCACCATCACCACCATCAGTGCCACCAACCACCATCACCACTACTTAAACCCAGTTGTATCACCACAGCCTCTGTCATCACCATTATCACACCACCACCCATCATCAGCGCTGTCACTCTGCCACCACCATTATTGCCACAACCACAACCATCTCAACCATCATTACCTTTCTGTACCGTGTGGATGTCTACTCTCTCCCATCTTTGGACCCTCCTCCCTTTTTCTCTCTGCAAACATCCTCACCCTTACACATCTAATCAATCTCTAAATCCTGTCGATTCTGCCACCTACATACCTCTTATGTCTTCATCTTCTATTTCTTCAGTTTAGGTCCTCATAATTTCTCAAAAGGTCTACTGCAAAACTGGTCTGTTTATGTCCAAGGTAGTTTTAGAGTATCTTTCTGATATGGGAGCCTGACTTCTCTGATTAAGACTTTCTCATTGTCATCAGTGATACTCCAACTATATAAACTGTTTTTATGGAAAACATTCTGTGGACCACACATTAACTGAAACATTTTTTATTTTAACGTTACTTACAAATAAAACTAGGTATCAACTCATTCTGCATATGCTGTTTTTCATTGAATCTAAAACGCCACCAGTTGTAAGATGCATTATTATTTTATGTAGCAGGAAAAGGGAAAAACTGTTAATTGTAATTGTAAGAGTCTATCGATTTTAAGATGCATTCCAATTTCAGAGTCAATATATGACAAAAATTATGTTTTAGAATCAATGACAAAAGAAGTTCACAAACAACCATATGACTAAAACAAATTAGAAGCTAAGTACAAATAAAAGAGATAAAATTGAAATTAATGTTACGTACTTAATAAGATAGGTGATGTTGTTTTGCTGAAACAAATCTGCCACTTACTAAAATATAATTGCTGTTTTAGCACTGGACTTTTTTAGTTCAATTGCCTTTTATTTGGGTGGCGTGGAGACTCAATTATTCCACCTTTTCTCTCTGAGACTCTTTATTTGGCACAGCAAGCTATCAGTTGGGAATTTGACCCAGGCAGGCATGGCCAGAGGACTGAAACTCTTTGGCTACAGTGATCGGTTCAAGGTTCAGTACATGACCCAATAGGTCCAATAAAAGCCTGACCTGAGATTTTTCCTAGAACTATGGGAAGAGAAGTACTTCCTTCCTATTGGGAATGCTAAGCTGGTAGGATGTCAGTTGGGATTCTGTTCAGCTACCAGTTAGAGGAAGCCAGACTTAGAATGAAATCTGTAGGGAGCAGAGCCACGAGAAGGCTATGGACAGTTTCTTGAAGACTTTGGGCACCTGGATTTAACTGTGCCTGAAGCTAACCCTACTGATAGTCTTGCATGAGCCAGTTCTAGTTGAGTTGGTTTCAGTTGGGTGGAATTTTGCCTCTGGTCATTATGTCATATCCTAATTCATCCCCTGCGAACCAGTGTAAGAAGGTTCTCACTAGAGAAAGACGTTAAACAAAAAGATGGCGAACGGGCAGATAGATGAACTCTTAATTAGCAACTTACTCCTCCCTCCTTTCAGCCAGAGCCACCCCAAAGCTCATGGCTGTGTCTGATGCAGCCAGGGCACCGTACCAGGCAGACTTCAAATATTGCAAAATGTCAAGGATATGTCACTTACCACACAGGCATGAAATGTCACTTATCACACAGGCGTGGAATACGTCACTTATCATACATTCTGAGGAAATCAGTCTTGCTCCCAATCTGTGTTTTTGCTATCCATCTTGTCAACTGCAGTTTCAGGTTTTTTTAAGGCTGTGCTCAGTGTTGTAATTACGGTTTTAATTGGTAACCTCTGTGTCTGGGGTGTGTGGCTTTCCATGATGTCTGCATTTGGCACTGTAAACAAACCCTGGCACTTTGGTTGGGAGGCTTCCACTGAAATATTGCCCTAAATAAATAAAAGGCAAATTACATATTGGAAAATAGCTTTAAATTACATTGAATTCTTGTGGAATTACATCTTACATCTGTGTTTGAGACAGATGAGTTCACCGTGAATAATACATCTGGAGTTGAGTGCCCAAGGAGGAGGGAGAACAAGATTAGGTCTCTCCAAGGACAGTGAGGTGTGAGACAGATGGGGCTTTTTTTTTCCCCCTTACTTCCGCCACCCACCCCACTCAGGTTCAAGCCGTTGTTTCTCAGTCTAGTTGTGTAGGACAGAGCTCCCTGGCCCATGCTGGTATCATGAGCCTTGGCTCCCCCAGGCTGAGGCAGTCGGTTGCCAGTCATCAGTCAGCCGCTCACAGCAGCTCATGGCAGCTGCTGGCCGGCCGCTCACACTGGCTGCCGGCCACTCACGCTGGCCGCCGGCTGCTCATGGCAGCACACGGTAGCTGGTGGCAGCACACAGCAGCCCACGGCAGCTCACTCCGAGCTCTGGCTGCTCACGGCCTCCCAGCTCCAGGGAGAGCTGTTGTTCACAATCTTAGCTGTAGAGGGCGCAGCTCACTGGCCTATGTGTGAATCGAACCGACAACTTCGGCATTAGGAGTACTGCGCTTCAACTGCCTGAGCCACCGGGCCAGCCCAAATTCATCTTTCTATCCCCAGTTCTCAGCACGGGGCCTAGCTCAGAGTAGGTTCTTATAAATGTTTGCTGAGTAAATAATGAAATTGGGTATGGTCCAAATTGCCCTGAGTTGGAGCTTTGCTGAAAACCTGTCCCACTAACACGCAGCCGTGCACCACACGGGCCCAGAACAATGAGAAGTGCACACACCTGGAGCCCCAGTTTTCATTTTTAGGGATGTATCCGTTAGGTCCCATATGCGTGGTGAATGGAGCATGCATAGCATTTTTCATCTCAGTGTTGTTTGTAAGAGCAAAAGTCCTAATAAAAACAATTGACACTGATTGTGTCCAGGAAGGGGAACTGTGTGTCTGGGAATAGAGTTGAGGAGGGAGAGTGTTCACTATCGAGACTCTTAACACTTTTGGAGTTTTGAAATATGTATTACCTCTTCTAAAATAAATATTAATATATGTGCTGCACAGTTTGACTTGGAACAGAATTAATATTCTCCTCTAAATAGACTCAATTAAAAAATACATTGATGAAAAAAGAAAGTTTACTTTGCCGTCCTAAACAGAAAATTGGTATCATTTGCCAGATGTATGATATCATGAGAACGAATGTCACGGGAACACACACTTTTGGAGGCTTAGTAAGATACCGGTTTTTCTCTTACATCCTCTGAATCTGAGACTGGCCCTTTATTTATTGATACAGGTGATTAGCAGTGGCAGACAGGTCTTAAAAACAGATTATCACCAAACTGAGACTTTCTCATAATGACAAACGAGGCTTTTGGGATAATTGAGCCGGAAACTATTTTTGCATTATGTGAGTTAGTGTAATGGTCTCCATTTACATCCAAATTTTCTTGTGTGGCATCTAGAATGAGCTTGTGTTCCGTATGTGTCTATGTCTGTGGTAGAGAAAGCCAGGATCCAGCGACGTCTCCATATTCCCAGTGGTCTTTTGCCAATGGTTGGGATCATGTGACTGGTTCTGCCCAATGGCCTGGGAGTGGAAATGTCGTGTGTCACTTCTGGGCTGTGGCAGGTAAGTGCTGGGGTACATCCTCCGTCTCCCTTTTGCCCGGAGGCCACGTGCTCCAGATGCCACAGCCACAGGACGTGTAGCCTTTGCTGAGTGAGAAGGAAACTTGTGTACAGGCCACGGGGTCTCGGGGTGCATGTGTCCTGCAGCACAGGGTGGCCGTTTCCACACCCGGGGAGACTGTCTTCGGAGAACTCTGTCAACACGGGCCTCAAGAATGACGTCTCCTTCCCAGTCGGGGCCCTTGTTTTTTCCTTCCTCTTTTCTTCCTCCCTCTCTCCCGTTCCTCTTCTTCTCTTCCCCATGCGTTCCGCTAACGTCTAGACTCTGATTACTCACCATCACTCTGGGATTTGCTTATAGAGTCAGAGTCTATGGAGCTTCAAGGAGGCCTCTGCATCGTTGTAGTCAGGCCATCTCCCCAGGTAGGAGTCACCTCTCCACATCTCTGACAGTACCTGCTTGCATATCTCCAGGGGCAGGAAGCTCGCTTCCTCTCAGAGTGGTCCCTCTGGTCACTGGGCAACTCTGTCTATATTGTGTTAATTGAACAGCACTCCCACCTCTGGCCCGACCGGGGAAAGCCTCCCTGGAGAGTGACATCCGGCTGAGACCAGTGTCCCAGGCTGGGTGGACCAGCAATGCAGTGGCACCGAGGAGGCCACAAGCTTGGTGTGCTGGAGGGACAGAGAGGAGCCAGGCTTTGGCTAGGGTGTAGTGATGAGTGAGAAGAGGGTGGAGACCTGGCAGGGGTCGGCTCACAAAGGAATTAGTATCTGTTTCTTGTCCAGGCAGGAAACAGACGTTGCACTCGGGGGTGACTGAAGAACGTTTAATGAAAAGACCGTTTGTGAAGCTGTGGGTGGCCTTGAGGGACACTAATAACGAGTGACAGCAGCAGTGGGGCCCTTGTTGCCACCCCCAGTCCTGATGGGGCCAAGGAGAAGCAGTGGGGGGACACCAGCAGAGGGAGGTTGTAGGAAACCCCCAGCGGCTTCCTCAGAGGGGACACAGCCACCATGGCCAAGCAGAGGGGAGCTGGCGAGTAATACCCGCACCCCTCTCCTCCTACTTCCAACTTGCTGCTCATACCTCCAACAGGGAGGACCTCCCAGAAGCCGAGGGCAACGGCTGATGTCCCTCAGGTCAGCCTCGGGGGCCCTAAGCAGGGTGGGGAAGGGGGGAAGGACGGAGAGGGACCTGGAGAAGGGACGCAGTACCACATAGCTGTGGGGGCGGTGGCAGCAGTGTGTACTTTTTCTTCATTCCTGGACCAGAGCGTCTAAGCAGGGGAGTGATCTGACCTGGAGTTAGTTGGCCTCTCTACTGCTGCCTGGAGAATGGGTAGGGTGTGGGGGCAGTCGGGGGCTCTTCTAGTTGTTCTGGGTGGGGGGGGTGATGACAGTAGCTGGAAACAGGGAGGATGGAGGAGAGCATGAGCTTGGGTTCACTTCGACTCAATCTCAGGTTCACTTGAAGCTCGGAAAGCTGACAGCTATGTCCATGTGGAACCTGCCCTCTGGACTCATCCCCTTTCCCACCATCACTGCTCCAAAGAGAAAGGGGGTTTGGATGACACCAGCCCCATCTTCAATCATTTCTTGACTCTCCTTCATTAGAGGTGTGGCCTCGATCCCACATCTGTAAAATGTGTGCGTACTAGTGTCTCTGAAAGGCTGTTGCAGGATTGATGAAGGTGAGGCAGACAGAGGACCACGCAGAGCAAAGCTTGGCTCAGAGCTCTTTGACCGTCACCCAGTCTCCCTTCCCAAAACGAGTGTCAAGTTCAAACACCTTGTGGCGACTCCAGAATGATCTCTGGGCTCCCTTACTCAGCAAGTGCCAGGTCAGCTCTGCTACCTTCCTGAGATGCTGCTTGTTTCCAGGGGTGGGGCCCGGGGATGGGAGGACAAGCTCTGCCTCAAGCCGTCACATCTGGCGGGGGAGACGGGTGCAGACGTGGGCACACACATCAGGAATGCAATAGGTGCCACCCTAAGGAGGCTCAATGTAAAAGCGATGGTAACACAACCCACCCCATTCTTTTACTGCATGACCTTGTTTCAATTTATTTCTTAGCATTTACTAGTGTCAAAAAGTGTCTTGTGCATTCGTAGGCTGACTTGTTTTGCTGTGTCTTCATCACTAAATACCATGTCCCCTTCCTGTCCCCTCACTGCACAGTACAGTGTTTGGCATTCATAGGCACTCGTGAGTTGATGGTGAAGTGAAGCCCACGTATCAGTGCTGTGCCTCCAACGTGGGAGGAAGGAGGTAGGAGACAGGTGGGGAGGGACAGTGTGGGCTCAGCCCCTGAGCCTCGGTGACCCCAGGGCCTTGCACACAGCCTGTGTCACAGGGTCGCTGGCAGGGACTGCAGCCTCGGGCCACGTTGGAGGCTGGCTCCAACACTCCCCAACCAGCTCTGGTGGCTGTTTGAGGTCAGCTCCTGGAGCTCAAGGGAGACTTTCAGGTTAGGGCAGGGGGTGCAGGGTCTGGGTAGCAGAATGCAGACAGGTGGCCTTGAATAAGCCTCTGGAGGCCTCGGTGTCTTTATTTGCAGGGTGGGAACGGCCATCGCATCCACTCTTGTCGGATTGGCGGTGCCCTTTACGCTAACGGGCCTGTTTCCTACCTGTGAAGTGGGAATGAGTGTCACCAACATCATGGCTTCCTGGGATAAAATGAGCCCACGTTGGAAAGAGCGTGGCGCAGAGGTAGCTCCCGGTCAGCACCAGCCATGCCGGTTCAAGAGACTCTTGACCCCTCAGCGGCCGCCTGGGCATGCTTCCTCCTGCGCCTCTGCAGGCAGCTTCCTTCCCGGGCTCACCAGGTTCTGGCAGTGGCCGCTGGGCTGCAGCAACGAGTTTCCCTCCGTGCTCCGGTCGCGACTCTTACAGGGAAAATCCTCTCCTGGCTTGTTGCCTGCGGCAGACACGGTTTCTTTATCCCACCCCACCGCGTAATCCTTTTTCACGGAGGAGGGAAGTGAAAACCTTTTCAGGAAAAAGCGGTGGGAGACGCTTCTCTCTTTCCTACAGCGATGCCCGCCCAGGAGATTCTGAAGTTTGCATCCTGTACACTGTGGCGGGAGCCAGGGCCACGCTGTGGGGGTCGTCGGTTGCTAGGGAACGCGCGGGGGCGGGGTTCGGGGCGGGGCCGGTTGCTAGGGAACGCACGGGGGCGCGCCTGGTCCTGCAGGCACGGCTCAGAGCCGCGCGCCGCCACGAGGGGGCAGCAAGGGCCTGCGGATGCGTGGCCGCCTCTCGGCCTCGGTTGCAGACAACGTGGGGGCCGAGGCGGGAGGGCGAGCCCCCCCGCGCGGCTCCGGGATGCAGGGGACCAAGACGCGGCCTGAGACCCGCCTTGCGGCTCTCCGCTCTGGCTGCCCCGGGACCCCAGAACCAGAGCTTTCCAGGGCAGCAGCTCACCGCCCCTCTCTCCCCCATCCTCTCTGTTTCCTTGAAGTGGAGCTACGGATAGTAGTTTCCAGGTATGAAGGATGCCCTCCTCGGCATACGGGGTCATGCTCCATCACAGCCAAGGACTCACTGAATGTCATCACGTGCCACGCACAGTGCAGTGTGTCCCGTCCAAAGAAACGGGCACCGTCACAGCCCTCCTGTTGACAAGGAAGGAGGGTTCAGGGAGTTTTAGCAAGTGGCCTGACATCACTATGCTCGCCCATGACCATACTATTAGCACAGATATTCTGGGCTGTTCTCCTTCCTGAGTGCCCAAGGCTGTGTGACCCGTTCTGGGCGATGAAATGTGGCTGGCAGTGCTGTGTGTCATTTCCGGTAGAAGCAGGGACAGCCCTTCTGTACCTTCGCTTCCTCATCCCCCCCAGGCACCCAGTGGGTCTGCCCAGTGGTGGAGCCACGTGCTGAGCAGTTAGCATGGGGAGGACAGTGGCCTGCCGTGTTGCCTGGCCTTGAGTAGATTTGCACGGAGACAAACACTTATAGTGGGTAAGCACTGTGATTTGGGGATATTTTGTTACCACAGCAGCTCCCAGCCATGCAGCCAGGAGGTGGGTGGCTGAGATGGGAGCCACCCCTTTCTGACCAGAGACTCTGACCTGTTGCATTAGACCCAGAACTGGGAAGTGAGTTCCCGTTCCTCATTCACACTTGCACATTCCCCCGTCCCCTCCCGCCTCCCCCACACACACTCTTAACGGTTCTGAAATCAGGTTTTGTCTTACAGCCAGTGGCCTTTCACAATCCTTGTAGTGAAGGATGGCAGTGACACAGTTGTCATTGTCTGAAACCTTTTGGCAAGATTTTTTAAAAAGTGCCAGCATCAAAACCCGAACAGTGTGTGTCTACTTGAAATGAAATCTCAGGGACGATGGTGGGACATTGTTTTAAGAAATGGTGCATCACCTACACTCGATGTCTCAGGATATGATGTTGTGTGAAAAGCACAAACATCAATGACTGAGTTGTGAGGAGACTCACAGGAGTCAAATCCTGAATGGTGTTTTAGGACAACTTGACCAATTTATTTCCCTGATGTTTTCCATTTTATATATGCATGGTAGTGATAAATCATAAAAACCTGTTTTAATAAGTCTAGAGAGCCCTTTCAATACATATAAAATAACACTTCTAAGTGGTAATAAAGCACCATGTCTTGGTTTAACTGGCAGTGTTTTTTCTTTCTTTGTGGCACATCAAGATGTGCCCTACAATCAATGGGATCTTAGATTTGCTGAAATAAGTTCCCTGTGGATCCTGGGAGGCAGGTTTCGCGACCTCCGTTCACTGCCTTAGGGGTATTTCCCCCCCCGCGGAGCCCACGGGTGTGGGGGAGCTGGCTAGCATCCTGGGGCTCCCTTCTCCAACGCCACTTCTGTGCCCCAGGATAGTCTTTCCTACAGCTCCTGGTTCAGGGCTGCTCAGAGGAGCTGCTAGTGTTCAGGATAAACGCTGGCTCCACAGGGGCCTGAGGGATCCTCAGGGTGTAACAAAGAGAGAGCAGCTCCCCAGGCCCCCTGCAGGGAAATCAAGTGAAATTGCTGCAAGGAAGATGCAGACAGCTGGTGTCTCTTCTGCTCTGTCTGCCTCATGGTGTGGGGAGGGCCCTGGGTGTGGCTCTGGCTTAGGCAGCAGCTCTGTCTGTGGGGCCAGACTTGGCGGAGGGCAAAGGAGAGGGTTAGGCAGGTCTGTTAAACCCAGGCCCTGCTGTCACCCCCTCTGACCGGACCAGTCAGGGCGGGCCGGGTGGTGCTGCAGCAATGAGCACCCCTCATGGGTCCGCTCCCTGGCTGGTAACCACAAAGGCTTCGTCCTCCCTCCCAGGCTCCTCCTCACTCAGGGACCCTGGTGGACAGAGCCCCTACCACCTGGACACCCCAAGTTGCCCACTCAGAAGTGACGTCATGGCTAAAGCAAGTGGAAAAGGAAATGCAGTCCTCCCGCAGTCAGACTTCCCACAGCCCACCGCTGTCACATGGAGCAGCCCGCTTCTAGCCACACCCTTGCTGTGATCACCCCTCAGCAGCCATACTCCACCCCTCAGTCCCCATGTCCCCGTCATGGCCCTTCTGAGTGAGGCTCCATTTGCTTCTGAGTCTGTGGGCCCGCGTCTGTCCTCCTGGGGCCCCTCTCGTGTCGCCTGCTACTCATTTCCAGGGCTGAGTGCCCTGCCGGGCTGTGAGCTGTCATCCCACTGGACGGTCACTCGTCGTGGGTGCGGTGCAGGGCAGAAACCACAGTGCCCATTTTACAGAAGAGTGAGGAAAGGAAGGAAGCAAACATTTCGTGCCCACTGCTCCCTGGGACCCAGTCTGCACTTTTTATACTCGGCACAACCATCCTATCTGTGTGTGAGACGGGTTATTGTTCCCATTTTCCAGATGAGAACACTCAGGCTTGGGAAGTTTAAGGATTTTACCCCAGACCATCAGCCTAGCAGCAACAGAGTTGGTCACGAAGCCCTACTCCATCCATGGGTCGTCACCACCTTTCTGGCCCCCGTCATCGTAACCTGGATCGGGCCATGCACACAGACTCACACACGTGTGGCCTCTCCAGACACCTTTATTGTTTTCTGTGCCCCCTCCGCTTGCCTTCTGGTGCCCGGTGGATGTCTTTGTGACTATCCTGGCCTCTGTCTGCCGTGGACACCCCCCGTCTGGGTGGTCCGCCCAGAGCAGGGCTTTGCTGTCCTGAGAAGGAGCAGGCCCGGCTGCCATGCCCCGCACATCCAGGGTGCACTCAGTAGATGGCTCACCAGTCTCCCATCAGAGCCGTTCTCGGCTGGCTTGGTCTCTGTCACCATTAAGCATTTGTCATAGCGTTGTCCTGCCATAGAACGCACTGTCCCCACTGTCCCCATGAAGGATGATTCCTGGCGGGCGTGCTTCTTGTCTTTCTGCCTCTGAGATCCGCAGAGACCTGAAGAGGGCCTGGACAGTGCTCACACGGACAGTGTAAAGCAGCTGTGGCCGAGCTCCCCAGGGACGGGGACCGCTTGGCACAGTCGTCGTGCGTGTCCTCTAGAGGCTGCCGCTCCTGTGGGCAGTGTGTGTGACAGGGCAGGGCCAGGACCTGCCCCTGGCACGCGGCTCCTCCTGTCACGCACGGTCCCAGTGGGTGGTGGTGGTTTCTTCTCACTCATCATGGCTGGTGTTGGTTGCAGATGGGGTTCATCACTTGGGGTGGTGAAATCATGGAGAATTCGAACTTCAGATGGCTCTTAACAGACTTGGCACTCGTCACTGATAACCTGGTCCCGACGGATGAGTTCTGCCCCAGGTGATGCCATCACGGTGGTTCCAGTACAGATGGCTTTGTGCCTGATGGGTCCTGATGGGGATGGCCCGTCAGTGGTGTGCGCACAGGGCTGATGTTATGGCCACTGGTGGTTTTGACACAGGTGAACCCAGCACTGGTGACCTTGACACAGCGGTTCTTCCCACCCAGGGTTCACCATCGACGGTCTCAGCCATTGCTAATCCTCATGGCAGGTGACGCGCGTCATCAAGAGTTCCAGCTCCCGTCGACACTCCTGCCGCTGGTTGTTGCTACAAATGGAGCTGTTTTCATGGATGGTTTTGACACAGTCAGTGTGTGCTTTTAAAAGACCTTTCCTGCTTGTTTTTCCAAAACGACTCTGGGTTTGCTGGATCTTCATGTGTGCGTTTTTCCAGGACCTTCTCGTGAAGACACGTGCTCTAGGCCGGCTGCTCCTCCTTGGTGACCTGGTCACTGGCTGTCACGTTGTCCCCAGCCTTGCCCTCCTGAAGACTGGTGTGGCTCTGCGGCCCGCTTGCCATCTTGCTGTCCACCCTGATGCTCTGGCAGCTGCTGGCCTGGCTGGAGGGAAGGCTGCCCAGGGAACTGAGCAGCCCGCTGCTCACCTGGTAGGTGAGAAAGCTGCTGCCCGGGCTGAGGAACTGGAGGCTGCTCAGGCTGCTGGCCCTGCTGCTGCCAGTGCTGCCGCTGGTGCTGCCGCCGGGCAGGTTGGTGTTGCTTTTCCCCTCCAGTCTGCTGGGTGCTGTCAGCCTGGCTGGGAGGGTGGGTGCCGCTGGCCTGGGTGCTGAGTCTTCTGTTCCACCTCACGATTTGAACGCTGCCCGCCAGGCTGAGCTCGCTGTTCTCCTCATCCCCTTCGTATCCGCTGCTCAGCTGGCTGATGTCACTGCCCTTCTCCAGGCAGGAGTGTCTCATGCTCCTCACGTCGCTCTCACTGCTCCGGGCATTTCCCAGGTGACTGCTGGCGACTGTCAGGCGCTCCTGAGGTGCTTGTGCGTCATGTCCTGGCCCCACGAGTGACTGGGGCTCTAAGCCCGGTGACTGTAGGCTTGCATCTTGGCCCTGAGTATTCCGGGCAGAAGAGTCCCCTTCTCTACCCTGGAGGACAGTGGGGTGCAACTGAACTGGATTATCCAGAAGGAGAGGGCTCTGGGAGGCTTCTGGATGTTGGCTGTGTTTGTCTGGGGACACGAGGCTCAATTCATAAGGCCCCCTTTCAAAACAGAGCGCTCTGATTGGCCGGCCTGGTTCCCGTGGTGATGGGGCTTGTGAGGCGGCTGGCCAGGGTGGGTGACTGAACAGTGCTGTCCTTCACCAGTCACACCAGTGGCTGGGCCTGGAGTTGGGCAGAAAAGGGGCCTGTGGCCTCTGCTGGGCCCCATCAGGGGACCTGAGCTGCCATCCCAGCTGAGCCCTCAGCGCTGCGTTTCTTTAATGTCACTTCACTTCTGAGCCTCCTGCTCCTTGCCCGGGCAGCTGTAAGGACTGCGGAGAATGTGACAGTCAGGAGTTTAACCTAAATCCCCTGCCGAACCTCCATGGCCCTGCCTGGGCCCACATCACACCCTACGTTCTCCTCAACTTGATGCCCAGTCCTGCTGGCCGCTTTCTTATTCTGAGTTCTTCCCTGCCACAGGGCCCTTGCACGGCTATTCCCACCACATGGACTGCTCTCCCCTCAGGACCTTGGCTTCAGGCGTCAGCTCGAGTCCTCACAGAGCCTTCCCTGGTCTCCCCTAGAAGGTCCCTGTATTATTCTTTACTTCACTCGCTCATTTACCCGTCTTTTGGCATTGATTACAGTGATTTTTATGGATTGGTTTCCTATTGCCGGCGCCCTCTGCTAGAATGCCAACTCTGTGAGGGTAGAGAGTCTGACTTCTCATTCTCCGCTCTGCCCCCAGTGCCAAGCTCAGGGCTTTACACACAGTAGGTGCTCGTAAGGCTTTCACGGGATGGATGGATAAGTGAGCCGCCCTGGGCTGTGCGTCCCAACCACCTAGGGAGCTTGTAACACACTTTAGGGTTTTCTCAGACAGAGGTTCCCTCTTGGCTGCCCATTGGAGTTGCTGGGGTGCCTGGGTCGCACCCCAGAGGTTCTGAGGGAATGGATCTGGGGTGAGGCTTTGGCATGAGAATTTTAAAAAGCTGTCCAGGTGATTGAAACGTGTGTGCAGCACTGAAACTGCCATGCTGGGGGACATTCGGCTTTCAGTGCCTGTCTGTGGGCAGTTGTGGGTGCAGGCTGCGTCAGTGGGGGTGTAGACGAGAACACCCAGCTGGTCTCCCTGAGAAGGGCCCGCTCATATTCTCATTGGCAGACACTTAGTAGACATCCGTTGAACGAATGACTGACTGACGAGAAATTCACTGACCCCCTAAAAGGGCTTACAGGTGGGGCTCAAAATCAAAGGACATTGGGGATTCATTGAAACTGCATGCGAAATTTTCCATGAGCTACATACATGTTTACCTCCTGCCCCCAGCAAGGAAGCACAGCTTTCGTCAAATTCTCAGGAGTCTCCATGATCCTCAAAAGATCAAGAAGCGTAAAGATTCACTGCGACTCTTGCCTTAGAGCTGGGAGATGGGTGCGCCCGTGCTTAGCCTGACCGATGGGTCTGGAAGGCTGGCTGGGACGCAGGGTGGGGGAGAGGGGAGGTGCGCACTGGGCAGGGAGCCGCCCCACCCCCGGCAGCCACAGCGCTAATTATCTTTACTAGGAACCCCTTTCCCAGGGCTTGGGGCTGTTCCCTCTGCTGACATCTCTTTTCCTGCCAAAATTGTGATCCTTTTGTGTGGAGCGGTGTGACTCGCTGTCCCCACAGGGACTGACAGGGCAGGGATGGGCATGGCGGCTTAGTGGTGATGCAGAGGAGCGGTGTGGTGGGGACCAGGTGTAGCTTTGGACACTGGCAGGGGTGAGGCAGGTAGGCTGGGGCTCGGGCTAGCTCTGCCCGGCACAAATACGAAACAGGGGCGGTGCCCAGTGCTGGGGGCACCAGGCGAGCCCACGAGGACTCCTACCTGCCCCCGCACCCTGCACCATGGGCCCGAGGAATGCAGTGAACACCTGGGGTGGGTCCACAGCCAATGGTCCCCTTCCTCTCCAGCACACATCACACCGGGATCTTGGCCTGTGCCTTGGCCCAGCACCCTCTCTCTGGAGCTTCCTGGGGGGCTTGGAAGGCACCCACGGGAGCTGCTGCTCTTTGGGTCCCTGCTTCTCATTCCTGCCTGTACCTGAGAAGCCACCTGAGGGCGGTGCCCTTACCCTGTCCCTGCCCAGGCTGGGGTGGGGGCAGAAGCTGCTCTGCCCGGGTGCTGTTTCTTGGCCCCACAGGAGAGCAGTACCCCGGGCTCGAGGCCCCAGAGCCACAGCAGCCCAGCAGTCCGGGAAAGGGAGGGAGGTACTTCATGCACAGATTCCTTTCTCATGGCGACCAGGCGCCAGGCCGCCTCTCGGGTTCCAGTCCGTGCCTGGAGGAGGCTCCAGTGTGGCTGAATGAGTCGATGCAAAGCCTGCAGACTTAGAAGCGACACGGAAAGTTCAGCAGCTTTGATTGCTGTTATTCTGTTTTGATGTAAAGGCTGTTTGTCATCAGTGTAATTTGGGGGGATCAAATGACAGAGCAGAGTCACATCTTACCCAGTGGCTGAGTCCAAAAGTGGGGACGTTGGGTGGCATTTTGGTGGTCGGGTGGGTGTCCCAGCAGAGGAACCTTTGGAGAGCAGCCCTCGCTCATTAAGTGGCAAACTTCAGAGGAGGGAACTGAGACCCAGCGAGTGGAGAGAGACTTTCTACAGCTGCTCAGTCTTCTGACTTCCAGTCTGGCCTGACTGAGGGGGCCTGGGAGCGACAGGCTTGCAGATGGGGCCGGGTTCTCTCAGACGGGAGGCACCGCCGGGGCTGGGAAGCCAGTGGTCGCAGAGCATGAGGGAGAGGCTACGTGTGTCACCAAAGGGCGGGGCGGATGCTCCCAGAGACAGGGTGGGGGTGTGGCGGGAGGGACTCGTGTGTGCCGGTGGCTTCAGCGTCCTGCACTCTGGAGCCTCAGTTTCCCTGTTTGTTACAGGAGGCAATGCTGTCAACTTCACTGGGCTTTTGCCGTAATGAGCCGTCTGGGGCTCCCACGTAGTGGTTCTCACAAATGTCTTTATTATTATGAACTGTCACTTTTTCGTTCCTCAGGTGACACAATGCGAGGATGAAGCCTGGGAAGCAATGGCCCTAAGGTGTCGCCGAGTGGGTGGTGGGCTGGGTCTGTTCTTCCCGCTGCGCTAGGTCCTGGAGAGCCTGCGGGAGGGCTTTGAGAAGTTTCTGGTGCAATTGCTCCGTTCTCTGCTGTATTTCTGTCCGTGGCCCCTGTGTGTTGGACTCGGGTACTTTGCTCACGGCTTGTCCCCCGCCTGCCTGAGGGAGGGAGGGTCTGTGTGAGGGAGGGTGTGACCAGGTCACTTTGTGTCCCCAGGGCTGGGACTGGGCCGGGCTGGGCCGGGCAGGTGAGGCAGATCCTGTCTGTAGATACAGTGTTGGTATTTTGTTCATGGTAGACATTTTTGCATTAATTTCTATTTTTAATATTGTATTACAATATAATTGACCCCGAGTCCTGCGTGGTGGGCGCTCTGCGAGATTTCCCCCTGAGCTGAGTGCCTAACGTGCTGCGCCCTGGTCCCAGCTCTGTCCAGACAGTGCCTGTCACCCACTTACTCTCAGTACAGATTTGTAGAATGAATGATGCCCTGTTATGTATCAAGACTCATTGCCTGAGTCCCCAGAGAAGAGACTGTCTTCCAGAGGGCGTCCAGGCTCTTCGCCTCTGAAGGAGCGGGAGCCCCAAACTGTGTTTCTGTTACTAGGCTCTGGGTTTTGGGGACAGCTGAGCATTTCTGATGCTGGTGAGCTAAAAGAATAAGGGCGTGTCCCTTCCAGGACCTGACTGTGGAAGAGTTAGAACTCAGATGTCTACAAGTGATTGATGGGTGAGTGGGAGGCATGCAAGAAAGGCTCCGGGCTCTGAAAACCTAAGCAGAAGTTCATCCTGTCAATACAGACCGCGGCACGGGTCCGTCTCCTGGATGTTTCTTGGATTTAAAAGGCACGTCGGGCTGTACTGACAGCTGTTAGCGCTGTGACATCTGGCTGTACAATGACACTGCCTCCTTTCCCCTGCCGAGCCCCTGGGCTGGGCAGCCACGTTCTGCTGTCACACCTCTGGTGCTCCACTTCAATGAAACAGCAGGTGTTGCCTCTGCCTTTGTCTTTATTTCCCTCCAAAGCTGCTGTTTCATCGAGATGCATTCTTATAATTAAGGCGGGAGCGAGAAATAACCTCCTATATAATTTGACATGGTAAAATTATCAATACCTTTTCCAGCCTCAGCTTTAAATCTTAGCCACCAATGACTCCCCTATTAACGGGTCTAATTAAATCCATTTTTCAGAACATCTTGGGCAAATTCCATTTTAGCTAACCTGTCGGCAGTTCATTTGGATTGGTCTCTGCTCCCCAGGGCTCTCCTCCAAAAGTGAGGCTGGTGTGGCTGCTTGTTTCTCCTGTCTCATGTTTATTCATTCACTCGACAAACATTTATTGAGCACCTGCTCTGTGCACTGGCATTGAACAGGGGGAGGAGAGGCCACTCTCTGTTGGGAGATAAGGAAAGCGAATCGATGAGAGCGTGAGCCAGGCTGGGGAAAGGCTTTGGAGAGCGGTGGCCGGTGTCCTGGTCCCGCGGTTCCTGCTTGAGTGTGAGCTCGCCTCCTGCGGGCCCCGGGACCTCAGAAATTCATGCAGTCTCTGAACTTTCAGCAGAAATGGGTACAAAGGGATCAGTTGGAGCGTGTGTGTCCTGCGTGGGCCCCACCTCGTTTGTGCTGTGGAGGATTGGCCAGATTGGCTGAACTCTGTGTGCCCCAGCTGTCCGTCACACAGCGTGACTGCTCTCCCATCCTGGACACAGCGCTGACAATGGGAGCTTTTCTAAGGACGCAACATCTGACAGGTATGAAGCACTTCTGTGCCCGTTGCTGTGCTAGGTGCCCGGGGTAGAGCATTAACGAAATCGCTCACAGAATTTATCTATTTTCAGCGATGTCCAGACACCCCGGCACTGTTTGTTGAGAGAAGTTTCTTTCCTCCACTGAGTTGCTGTGCACCTTTGTCAACAATCAGTGGCCACACTGCGTGTGGCTGCTTCTGGGTTCTCGCTTCTGTGCCACGATGATGTGTCTGTCGCTCTGCCAGTGACACAGTGTCTGGGTTACCCCAGCTCTTCAGTGAGTCTACAAAGTGGGTGCTGTGATTCCTCCCACTTTGCTCTTCTTTTTCAAATTCTGGTTCCTTTGCATTTCCACGTAAATTTGAGAACAAGTGTGCCCATATCTATAAAAAATGTCTTGCTGGGATCTGATGGGATTGGCACAGAACCTGACGCCACTTTGGGGAGTATCAGTGTCTGCACATGTCAAGTCTTCTAGTCCACGAGCCCGTGGGTCGTCCCATCTTCTGTGACTTTTTTCAGCGGTGTTTTATAGTCTTCAGCATACCACCCCTGGGATATTTTGATGGGTTGTTCCCAGGTAGTTCATTTTCCTGAGCAATTGTAAGTGGTATTTAATTTCAGTTTGTACTTGCGCTTTGCTAGTGTGTAGAAGTACAAGTTATCTTTCTGCATTGACCTTGGACCCTATGACCCTGTGGAAACCAGTTCTAGGAGAGTGTGTGTGAGTGTGTCAGTGAGTGTATGTGTGTGTGTGATTGTGTGTGTGTGTGTGAGTGTGTTTGTGTGTCAGTGTGTGAGAATGTGTGAGTGTGTAATTGTGAGTGTGAGCGTGTGAGTGTATGTGTGAGACTGCATGTGTGTGTGAGTGAGTGTGTGTGTGTGTGTGTGTGTGTGTCTATTCCTTGGATTCTTTTGTATAGATAACCATGGCATCTGCGAATAGGGGTAGTTGCATTTCTTCCTTTCCGGAATTGGTTGTTACACCAGCAGAGGTTCTACACCCAAATGTCCGAGGGGCCGGACTTGGGGGGACTGTGTCAAGTGGGAGCCCACGCCAGTCAGAAGGGGCCACTGCTGCCCGGCTCTGCGAATCCAGGCCTTTCGGTTGTTGAAAGAGATTTTGATGTGAGATTTTCTGACATTTAAATATTGGTGAGTTATTCAAATATTTAAACACCCTTCAAGCCAAACAAAATACACCTGTGGGCTGGGCTGTGTTGGCACGTGTTTGTAACCTGGCACCAACTGGGTGTTCTGTGAATGGAAGCGTCTGCTCCTGCTGCCTGGTGTCCCAGGGGCAGGGCTGTGCCTGGATACAAGCAGTGGCTGGATTTCTAAGATGGACAAGAAGGCCCATGGAGATGAGCACAGCAGCTGGAAGAGGCCCCTGGGATTCTCGTGGTCCGGAGCCATTGGCTGCATGGTCCACAAATACAGCTGTGCCTCAGGAGGAGAGCTGGGGTGTAGCTGCAGAGTAATGGGTGACAAGGGCCGATGACCACAGGGTGGAGTCGGGACTGGACAGGACAGAACCCAGGACAACTACAGGAAGGGGCTGGGTTGTCTGGGTGCTAGATGGAGAGATGGTGGGAGGAGCTTAGTGAGTGAGTTACAAGTACTGAGCACCTGTGATATGCTGCATAGTGTGCTGGTACCGCCCCCTTTCTGTCCTCCCCCCAACTTTGGGTGACCAAGGGAACAGTAGGAACTGAAGGGAGGAAAATGGCTTGAGGGCGAGTCTGTTACTCAGGGCTCTGGATTACAAGTGACAGAAACCCCGACTTTAACTCACTTAAGCAAAAAAAGGGTGTTTGCTGCTTTGCATGGCCCAGAGCTCTGGGGGTAGAGTCTGCCTTCAGGCATCACTGGGTCTAGAAGCTCAAAAGTGTCTTCAGAACAGGTCTCGGTCTGTCACTGCTGCTTCCCTCTGTGTTGGCTTTTTCTCAGGCTCTACTATGTTTTCCAGCAGCTCTGGGGACACATCAGCTCTAACTTTGGGGTCCTGTGAGAAGAGATGGTCTTGGTCCCTCAGGTCCCAGCAAAGGTCCTGGCTTTGCCCACATGCTTGTGTCTGAACCAGCCGCAGGCCAGGAGGGGCATGGATTGAGTTGGGTGGCCAGGCCTGGGTCTCGTGCCCCACTGGACTTGGTGGGGAGGAGGGCGCCAGCCTCCAGGAACCCCATCAACTGGGAGAGGGGGCAGTGGTTCGACAAAGAGAAAGGGGACTGTTGCTCCCTGAGGGGCAGTCCCTTCCATCCTGGAGTTAAGCAGGTGCCGCCAGAATGGGGCCTCACAAGGGGCTGGAAGTTGGAAACGCTGGGTGATCCTGGAAGTTGGAAACGCTGGGGGATCTGGGAGAGCTCTGCTGCTTATCCCTCCCTCTGCGCTGTTTTATTGTCCTGTGCTGTCCTGCGGATTCCTATCGTGTCTCCATCCATGGGAGGAGCCCACATTTGCAAGTGTCAACTCCTGACTCTGGAGAAGTTGGCAGTGTCTGTTGGGCCCCTTGCTTCTGCTTCGAGGACGGCCTCCCCCACCCCGCCACTGAGTCCTTGCGCCACTGAGTCCTCTTCCCTTCTGTCTGTCCCCCCAGCTCCAGGAATGGGCCGTGACCACAGCAGGGCCAATCCGCACATTCTCGAGAGCCCCTGGCACTGGCTGTTTTCAACGGGGTCACACGAACTCGCCGAGGGCCTCACCTAGGGGCTCTTGCTGGGAGAGACGCATTTTCTTTGTGCCGAGTTGCAAAGGTGGCAGGGTGTTAGCCTAGGGCCGCTGGAGGCCCCGTGCCACTGATGGGAGTAGAGTCTCGGAAGTTTTCTGAGCACTTAGATCCGGCTAAGCCTGAGGCTCCTCCCTCCTCGAGTTTGGTTGGCACGGGCGCATGCGCCCAGTTGGCTTCAGCCAGTGTGAGCGGGGCCCGTCTCGTGCACTCAGGTGTCTGTCCGCGCTCACTGTCCGAGGGCCGCACTTCGGGTGGCCGATAGTTGTACCGGTCAGGGTCATGTCATGCAATGTGGCAGTGGTCGGAGGGGCCGTTTTTAGGGGGAAGGTTTGTCAGCTGGGCCAGGCTGGCTAATTCTGGGACCATGAGTGGCTCAGAGCATAGCTGTGTGGAGAAGGTCAGGGAATGGCCAGAGAGGTGGCAGAAGGGGAGCCTGGCAGGAACTCAGGGAGAGGCGTGTCAGTGGGCCCCCGCCTGGTTTCCCGCCAGTGACTGGGCAGCCGGTCACTGGCAAAGAGGTGACATTAACAGCCTTTTCATTCTGCCCCTCTCTCCCTCTGCCTGGGTGTCCGTATGGACAATTAGGAAAAGACAATTTAATGCTGAAGAAATTAATTGCATTTGCCAAATGGACTTGAAACACTCTGCAGGCTGTTCCCCTGTCAACATAACAGATGAAGGAACTCAGAAAATGAACTGCAGATGTTGACACAACCATCTCTGGCTGTGGAGCAACTGTGATTCTTTGGAAGCAGTGGGGGTATGGAGGTGACAGGCTTGCCTGTCCTGGAGAGGGACCTTTGCATCTTTGGCGCACGCTGCCTATGGGTCATTCTGTCTCCCAGTTCTGGCTTTTGTGACACTAGCTGCTCACTGTGGAGAGCTCCCCAGGTGCCAGGCACACAGTATAAATTATTTGTAATTTCCACATTTGTGTAAAGAAATCATCAGCGTATACACTCCACAGATGAGGAAACTGAGGCGCAGAGTTGGGAAGTAATTTGCTTCCACTCACCCATCTGCGCCCCAGGTTGTTTCCTAGCTCCCCACACTCCAGTCTGCGGCCTCTGGGTCCCATGGGTGGATCCTGTCCCAGCCATGTGTGTTAGGCCTGGGGAGGTACACGCGTGTGGCTGGTGAAAATGCCAGGCTCTGGGGTGGCTTTTCAGGGTTCGGATCCTGTCTCTGATGCTGCCTGGGCCATTTGTGGTAATTCACGGATAACCCAGGTCACCTCTCTGAACCTCCATTTCTTCATCTATAAGACGGAGAAAAGCACATGGACTTTCCTAGACCTGGGAGGATTAGAGGAGGTCAGGTCTGGGACCGCTTCACCGCTGAGCAGGAGGGACCGGTTGGTTCAGAAGGGAGCCACCGGGGCCTGTGTGGCTCTGATGACTTTCCGCAAATGCTCACCCCCATCCCTGATACAGGCTTGCCATGAACTTGTTTTGGTGACTGGCAGCGTGGGAACCCTGATCCCAGGGCTTCAGAGGCAGCACGTGTTTCTGCTCGTGACTCAGGGTCCCTGACTTGCTGTGGGAACACGTTTCCCCGGTCACCACAGCCCCTTGATCCTGGGCCTCAGCCTGACATTCCCGGAACCCAGCTGCCCGAGCAGCCTGCAGCCCTGCTTTCGGCCACTGACATCAGGGAGGCAGCAGCTCACAGGTCCACTGACACCAGACAGGTTAGTGGAGAGGGGGGCTTGTCTGCTCAGCATCTCTTGGGGGGCCCACACTTCTTCCACCCTTGCTTCATGGGAACCACTGCAGTAGCCTTCTAACTAGTCTCCCGGATCCCACCTTTGCCCGTACAGTCTGTTTACCACCCAACAGAAAGAAGGAGCCTTAAAACCAGTCTTTTCAGGCCACTCCTTTGCTGTCCCCTCCGATGGTCTGCCACAGTGCCGAGAATAAAACCTCAGCTCCTTAGCATGGGCCACAGGACCCGACGTGATTTGGCTCATGGCTGGCTCACTTCCAGACCTTATTTCCTTTCGCTGCTCCCCACAGTATTGCTTAAAAATCACGGCTGACCCGCCAAAGAGGTGGACCCAGGATGGGCAAGGTCATGATGAGATTCCCCTGGTCACAGTGATGTGAAGTCTGTCAGTGTATGATCCATTCATCGTCCACCCCAAGCTTGTTTTTGCACATCCTGTCCTGGGAGGGGTGGGCCCAGGAGCCCCCAGCCTCTTTGTTTCAGTCCTCTGGCAAATGCCCCTGACTTCCTCGGCCTGGGGGATTTCCAGGGGGAGCAGTCCTGTGGGGTCACTGTCCTGGAGGTGACAGGGTGTAGGCATTCAGGGTTGGATAATTATGTCCCCCAGCACCCATCATCACAGGGTAACAAGCTGCACCCAGACAGGTCCCCTCCCTTCCCCTGGGGGCTCTGGGCTGCACCGTCTCACCCAGGAGGCAGAGCGCTGGACAGGGCTCAGGGCCTCCAAGAGTCTGTGCATGTCCCTTCCTCCCAGCTCGCAATAAGCTGCTTTGGTTCTGTCCAGTCTTTATGAAGCTGCCACTTATTATCTTTATAATAACAGCAAGATATGGGTTTTGAGCCTCTGCCCGCTGCTGGACAGTGGCCCGCCAGTCTCGTCCGCCCGTATGGGCCAGTGGAACCGCCCTGCTCCATCCATCAGCCTTCCACACTCATCTCCTGTGGAGACTGTCGGCTCCGGTGTTACAATCACAGCAACATTAGAATAACAACTTAAAACCAATCATTTTTATGGGGACACACACAGTGTAAAAGGACCTGCCTATCTGAGGACACATATAACACCAACAGCTATTGCTCCATAAAGCTGTCAGTTGGAGAAACATCTCGGGACTGCTGGACACCATCACCCACGTTTAACCAGAGAGAGGGAGAGAGCGGACTTTGCAAATCATTTTTCATGGAGGTTTGGAAAGAAATGTGAGAACCCGATTCCATAGGGAGCCAGTGGCTTGAGCTGAATGACTCAGGCCTGGCCCCGAGCGGTTCTGAAATTATGTCTCCTGAAATTATGGGGGGGGGGTGTTTCTCAGGAAGGGGCCTGGGCACCGGGGTACCCAGCATGTGTGGCCTGGCTGGCTGCCTTGTTCCCATTCCAGGTTCCACACCCCTGATTAGACCCTTGGCTGAAGTTTTGCCAGCAAGATTTCTATCGGGGAGCATTCCCAGGGAACACAGTAGGGAGCGAGGAAGTGAGATGAAAGGAAGAAAGCCAGGCAAGTTTGGCCCAGTGGAGTGAGTCCCAGCTCAGTTCCACAGGGGATCACTGGGACAAGTCGGTGACACCTCATGGGACCAGGTTGGGGAAAGGCAGCTGGACTGTTTATTCCGACATGCACTCAGCAGTTACGGGCTTCCAAGGGTCAGGGGCTGTATAACCCCCAGCTGCTCTTGGCTCCGCACACACATGAGCCAAGTGGGGGGCGCCCCCCAGTAGAGGCGCAGGTGCTGGCTGTGGGGTGAAAGCACTCTGGGAGCTGGTGTGCGTGAAAATGGTAACGGGGACGGAAGGGGGACACATCAGGACTCCAGCACCTACCACATGTCCCCAGGCAGTGCTTGCATCCAGTGTCAACAGCGGGTCTCTGTGCTTCAGCTCCACTTGGGGTCGGGGGCAGGTGGTCAGAGCTGCGACTTCCTGGGCTGGGGGACCCTTGACTAGTCACTGGGAGGACTTTGTCACCTCCAGAGAGTGGGTAATCCTGGTCCTCAGAGCTTCCTGGGCGTGTGTTGGACGTGTGAAGATGCAGAGGTCACCCACCAGCACTCGCGCAGGGACCAGCTCTTGGGAGACAAATGTAGCAGGCAAGTCGGGATCGTCAGGACACCTGACCGGACAGATGCTGGGACCAGGAGACGTAAGAGCTGCAACAGCTCTCCTGGAAACCAAGCCACCGACACAACTGAAACCTTGACTTGTAAGATGGAGCAGCTCCGCTAGCCCATGGCATGGTGCATCAAAGGCCACTTTCGCATAGAAAAGATGTCCTTTTGGACAGCCAGCTAAGTGCCAGAGCACAGGGTTTGGCGAGGGCAATGCCCTCACTCACCCCTTGTATCGGGTTTCATTGTGCAGTGCGCACCCTGTACAACTGTACGTGGCAGCCTTGAGCTTTTAGCTGACTGGGCCCAGAAGTCTAGCAAGGATATGCCGAGTGTGCACTTCATGAGGGTGGAGGACAGGCCCCTGGCACCAAATACAGCGTTTGCTGCAAAGAAGGCATTCAAAAAGTACTTGTTGAAGACATGAAGGAAAGAATTTAAATGCCTTATAGATTGCCTGGCGTATCACAGTCTGCACATGTTTGCCGAGGGCCACAGGTCCCACGTGCGCTTCGTGGTACCACACAGGGACAGGCAGCTCGGTGTCCCGGCCTCAGCAGGCCCCCTGCATGCAGATCCCCGTCTTCACGGACTAGCTGTGCTTTGGGCGAGTTCCTTCCACTCTCTGTGCCTGTTTCGCCGTCGATACCACGGGTGCAGTCAGAGGGTCTGCTGTCAGGGTCTGTTACAGGGCCCCAGGAGTCAGGACGTGAAACGCTCAGCACAGGGCTTGGCTCATACTGCTGCTTCATAGTTGCCGTCACTGGCGGTGACAGCCCCTGACGCTTGGTGCTGGCCAGTCCTCCCTGGGGAACTGTGTTGCCTTCTGGGTGTCACATTCTAAGCGAGAGAATGACAGCTGCCTTGTCTATGAGGGCGCCACAGGAACGTCTCAATAAATCGTTGAATGAATGAAGTCCCACAGAAATGCCAGAAAGGTTGTGCAGAGGGGGGTAATTCAGTATCGACGAGATGATTCTCAGTGAGCTCTTCGTGTGTTCTCTTTCGTCTATTCATTGTGGCATAAACTGTACGCCCTGAGTAGCTCACGAATTGAAGACGCTCCCGTTCACTCCCGGTGGTTGGCGGGGAGGGACGTCCAGACCGGGGAGGAGCAATCATTGCATCGGCACCGTTTGCACAACCCATTCCTCCAGTGATTGGGTCAGAGGTGGGCATGTGATTTACTTTGGGCCAATGAGATGAGAGAGGATGTCGGCTGGCGGTTTCTGGAAGGAGCTACCTAGAGAACCAGGCCTGGCCGCCCGCACCCTCGTGGGAGGAAGCTCCTGGGAACATCCCGGAGCCACCTGGTCTCCACCGGGGGTCCAGCCTTGGCCTGGAGCAGCCTCCGTGGTAGGCGGGGAGGCCGGTGGACTGACTATCGTGGGTGACATTGTCGAGCTCCTGGGTCACCCACCGCTGAAGCCGCTGTCCCTCTGGCCCTGTCAGTCATGACCCAAGGAAGTCCTGTTAGTGTTTTGGCCACATTGAGTTGGTTTTCTGTTACTGCTGGATGGTGCTTAGCTGATACGCAGACTCTTGACTCTTTTTCCAGCCTCTTCCTTATATCATAAACTCTGTACCTCGAATTCATCAGGGCTCAGTGTTTTGAAGCTGTAAAGCCTCGTTTCTTGCGTTTCATTTCTTGCTTCGGTCCCTTGAGTCCATAGTGTATGACTAGATAGCAGGGCTGGGGGACGGGAGGGGAGAAAAAGGGTCCAGGAAATTCAAGGGCAAAACATGAGTGAAGATCTCAAAATACTGGCTGCACATGGTGTGTGTGCCACGTACTGAGACTTTGCTTCGCTGTTTGATTTCATTTCCCAACCTCCTGACAGGTGGCTGTGATCGCCCTGACAGGTGGCTGTGATCACCCTGACAGGTGGCTGTGATCACCGTCAGGTAAGGAAACGGAGGCCCCGATGGCTTGTCGCCCGCTCAGGCTAGCCAGTGGCCAGTAGGTGAGGCCTCTGGGAGGTGGTGAGGTCACGGGGAGGGTGCCCACGATGGCTTAGCACTCTTATAAGAAGAGGAGGGGACCCGGCTTCTCTCTGTCTGTGCCAGGCGGGGACACACAAGAAGACGGCTATTTGAAAACCAGGCAGAGGGCTCGCACCAGACACCGGAGATGCGTCTCCTTGATACTGGACTTCGAGCCTCCAGAGCCACAAGAAACAAATGCTTGCCATTTAAGCCCCAGTCTGACTGGGGTCAGGAGGGCAGGGCGCCCGCGAATCCCGATGGGTATTGCTGAGCGGTCGCAGACTCCACAGCGGGCACCGTGCTGGCTGCTGCGGACTGAACAAGAGACCCCCTGCCTGCCCTTGGAAACCCACCGGGCTGAGAGGAAGCGGCACATGAAACAGCTCGTCACACAAATACCCGACTGCTTGGAAGGAACCGTACAGCGTGCTGTGGCGCATCAACATGGGGCACCCCACCGATTTTGGGGGTCAGTATGGGCTGCTCTGGACGAATAGGAAGCAGGCTGGTGTGTTGATAAGCTTATTAACACAAGTTATTGTCTGTGTTCGATTATAAATGCAACGTTACGCAGGCAGGGATACAGCCTGTCCTGAGCAGCCGTGTGAGCCGGGCTCAGCCTGGGGGCCCCAGCTGGAGCCCAGCCTCCGACCGGCATTTGTGACTCAGAGAAAATCACTGCACTGTGCCTTGTTTTCTCCTCGGAAAAAATGATAAGTAACAGTGCTGATCTCCCAGTTGGATGAGTTATAATGTTTTTCATTTTCTAGGTGGGGGATCGAGGCTCAGTGGGGCTACATAACTTCCCGAGATCCGGGCCCAGGAGGCCGTCCTCGCCTGCCTTCCCCATAAACTCCAGCCAGTGCCTGTCCCACAGACTCACCTCACCCCTCATCTGTTGCTCTAATGTGTGTAACAACGCAGCCACAATTCACTTTTCTGCTGCTTCAGCCAGTTGTGATTTCTGAGAGCAAAATGCCACCTGGATTTCCGTCTCCTGCCTGAGCCCGAGGGGAATGTGGCCTCCTGCTTGCTGGCTGGCTTCTCTCCCAGGCCTGTGCTGCCCGGTACTCAGCAAAATGGGTTTGTGATTTAGTGGCAGAGAAGGTAAGCTCTAAATAATGATCAGAAAGTTAAAATATAGAGGTAGAGTGTTGCTTTAGTTTTTATAGGTTTTAAATAATTTCGCCTCCTCTCCTGAAGGATTTAGCATAACTCAGTGAGAAAATTGCATTCTGACCCTGCGGCTGCTGTGACGTGACTGAACTGCAATGAGCAGGAGACGCCCAGTGTCTCCTGCTGACAGCCCTGCGATCAGGGAGGCGTGCCCCTGGGGCGTGTCCTGGCTTCCCCAGCCCTTGGGTCTCATCTGGGTGGCAGGCCAGGCTGCTGGCACAGCTGGGCAAGAGACAGCGGTGAACAAGGACGATGCAGAGGCCGCACGCCTGTGGGAGGACACACTGGGCCAGAGCAGCCGGGGAAGCCTGACCTCACTCCCCCTTCTGTGCTCCCTGGGCACTGCCACCTCCCCAGGCGGTTAGATCCCCCCTCACCACTGACACGGGGTGTGAGTGATGACTGCGTCAGGCGGCCGTGCACAGAAAACCTCACACGGGCTGAAAGAATTTGGGGCTTATGTAGTGATTTGTTGATTTTCCAAGGAGAGAAATGTGCGGCTCTCCTGGGCTGGTGCACAGCTCAGACCTGCCACCAAGGCCCTGGGATCGGCGGTAGCCCGTACGCAGTACCACCCAGCGGTTTCTGAGCTACAGGCGGGAGTGAGGATTGACTTGTGTTAGTATACACGAAGCCCTTGCTACGCAGCAAATGTTGTCTTAGTGCTTTCTCGGTGGAGGAAGGCTGAGGATGTTTCCAGTGGCAAATGGAAAAAGATCAAGCAGTGACTTGGAGCCACCTCTGAAAGGCTGTGTCCTGGGGCCTTGGAGGACCCCGAGCTTCTTCTGGTCATCAGGGCGTGAGGGGGTACATTGTGTCTGGTAGCCGTAGGGTCTCGGTGCACGTGGGGAGAAATGATGTCCCAAGTGTTCAGGAAGGACCGCAGGGCGAGTCCAGGTCACGGTTTAGGGGAAGCCAAGGTCAAACCTCTTCAGGGCCGAGGGACCCGCGTGAGTCTGAAGCAGAGGACAGAGGTGAAGAGCCTCGTTGGGCCCCACTGTCCCAGGCCGAGCAGGTGAAGCCAGGCACCAAGACGCTTGACAGGGATGGTGCCCAGCCTTGCGTTGGTTTCCAGTGGCTGCCAGCTGTGTGGTGGGTGAGAGGCCAGAACAGGAGACGGTCAGCAGCCCCTGAACACGTGGGATCTCCCAGGTCCGGTGTCACACGCAGCTGGAGAAAGAAATGACAGCCGACGGCTGCAGGGTTCAGTCAGGGCGGCAGAGCCTCTTCTCCATCTTCTAAAACAGTGCCCTGATTTTCCTTTGTGAAATCACCCTTCTCACTCTAAATTCTGTTGGTTCATGTGAGGCCAACACTACTTTCTAATGGTCCCAAGAGTTGGTGAGTGGCCCATGCTTAACCGATCGGCACATGCCACCCACCCTGGCTGCAGTGATTGGCTCAGGGACAGGCATGTGTGTGACCTGAGTCAGGCCAGTGGGGGCCAGTGCCGGGGTGTTCGACGGTCATGCTGGAAGTGAGTTTCCCTCGGGGCTTCCGAGCAGCAGGAGAGAGGGGAGACCTACAGGCAGACACACGACGCTGACACCACGCTGCTGTCTGCACACAGCCAGGCTTGAAGCAGGCTGCAGAGTTCCATGAGCCAATACGTTCTCCTTAATCGATGAAGCCGTTTCAAGTTGGATTCTTTCCAGTACAACTGGAAGGACCCTCACAGACCTCTGGGTTTCTGCTTCTACCCTTTACTGTCTCTTGGGCTCACTTTTGACTCCCTGCCCTCCCCCAAAACGCCGTTGTAAATGGACCTTTATGGAAGATGTTTTCCTGTTTCCATTTTCAAGTTGGGTGTGCCCTAAGTCCCCGTCCTTTCCTAATTCCTTATCCTGTCCTTGGTGGAGATGGTGGCCTTTGTGACTCTGAGAACCCTTAACTCCTGCTTTCGATGTCACACACTGGTGATCGCACACCCGTGTCGAGGGCTGCGTGCTGCACGCTCCACACACCGGTCTCACTTAATTCTTGTGAGTCCTGGATCAGGGTTTTCCTGTGCCCATTTTACAGATGCAAGGAAGGGACTTGGCCCAGATCCCAGACTGAGCAGGAGGCAGAGGGCACAGGCATCCAGGGAAGATCACACAGACAGAGGGGCTGTGAATGCAGCCGGCTCCCCCATTCAGGGCAGTTACTTGCAAGCGGTGAGCAGGAGAGGGCAGAGAAGTCCCCTCAGCACAACTTTCCTCCCTTGGGACCCCAGGCCCGGCCTCGGGCAGGGGTGTCAGGAGGTCATGCCACCCCCATCACCCACACAACTCTGTCCTCCAGCTGGGCTGCAAACAGTGTTCCCACTGCGAGGAAAAAAAAATCAAGGGCCGTCAGCATGATTCATCACTGGCCTCCCGGGCTTTCAGGGTTGTCCTCTTTACAAGAAGCCAATTTATTTTTTATTCAAAATCCATACGAAACAATTGAACAATAAAACTGTCAGCTTCACTGTCTCTTTCAGCTGAGAACATGGGCACCTCCTAAATTGAGCCTCCTCCCGGCACCCCACCTCACCCCTCCCCTTTTCCCCCTCTCCTCCCCACTCCCTGCCATAAATGTTTTCTGAGTGCCTACTAGGTGCCAGGATTGTGCTAAGTGCACATTTTCCCTTCACATATAATTCCCTTCAGAGATTTCCTTTTAAGGCATTTTTGTTCCCAAATGTGGCTTTCATACTTTGCAGGGGTTTCAAGTCAGTGACCTTTAAAAGAAGATGCTTAGAGAGAGGTCTGGAGACCAGCTCTGTGACTCATAAACTCTGTGACGTTGGACATGCATCTCTGCTTTGAAATGTCTGCTTCTGAAAATGGTCATGATATTCCCTGTGTTGTACCCGTTTCTGGAAAGTTCTCTTAAGAGAAGGTCTCTGTCTTGGTTACCATTCTGCACCAGTGCCTAGAGCAGAGTGTGGCACCAGTAGTGGTCAATGCAGTTTTGGAGAATGAATGACTGAATGAACACAGCAGGTCTGGGCTAGGACTCGCGTTCCGAAAGGCCAGAGACGCCCAACCCGGAGCCACGAGGTTCCACACCACAGGCTGGAGCTGTATCAGCAGAGTTTTAAATCACAGGGGTGTAGGACCCGGGCTGGAAATCTGACCTGGGACTGAGCTGGGCTCACTGAGCTTGGGCGGGTGTGTGTGTGTGTGTGGGGGGTGGGCTGCTGACCTGCCGGCTGGGGTGGGGGTTCTCTCTGGAGATAAGTGAAAGTCACGTCTCTGCCTTCACCACGCTTGGAAACATGAGACCCTGCACCCCTGAGGAGCTCTGCCAGCTGCGTTAATGGTCGCATGTCATCTGGCGATTTGGTACCTTATTGGTGCCACCCCGCCAGCCCTTGGACTACAGCTGAAGGGCAAGGGGCGCTCTGGGGGAGGCCCTGCCAAATGGGGGCCCTGGTGGTGAGGGTTCAATCTCAGCTTTATCGCTATTATGTCCTCACTACGAGGTGGGTGCGGGGGTCCTAGTGTCCAGGGTCCTGGGAGGATTAGGTGAGAAGACGCCCACTAAGCCCAGCACGTGGTGAGCCCTGACCTATGACACAGTCTTCATCCAAATGCCGTGTGCCCGCGAGGGCTGGGACCTGTGTGACGTCCAGCTCCCCACCTGCCCACTGGGCTTGGCAAGGTCCTTGGTTGCCTCATACCTCGGTTTTCCTGTCTGTAAGATGGGACAATATTACTGGCTAGCTGCTAGACTTGTTTTGACAGGTCAGTGAGTTAACTCCAGAGGGAGCTTGGGACAGGGCCTCACACGTTGCATGTGCCAGGGAAGGGCTTCTGGGTTACGAAGGTCCCCTGCAGTCCCTTCAGCAGCACTCCATCTCTTTGGCAGGGATGCTGTTTCTATAGTTACGCCATGTCTGCTGTCTCTCTGTGGTTGGGGTGGGATGATGGACGTCCAGTCATCATGGTGGACAGATAGCGGCCCTTCATCCTGGGAACCTGTGGATATGTCACCTTATGTGGCAGCAGGTACTTTGTGGCTGGGATTAATCTACACTGGGGGGGAGATTGTCCTGGATTACTGGCGGGGGTGGGGGCTGATATAATCACAGGGGTCCTCAGAGCGGGACACGGGGGGGTCAGGGTCAGAGAAGGCAAAGTGACCACAAAGGCAGAGGACAGAGGTAGTTGAAGCTGTTAAGTTGCTGTCCTTAAAGATGAAGGCAGTACCCACCACGTGCCAGCCACTGGGCGCGAGGGATGTAGCTTTTGTTTTTCGAGCTTAACTTCTGATGGGCAGAGACAGACGATGGCTATGCAGCGAGGTAAGTGAGTAGATAGGGATTTTTAGATTTCAGTAAGTGTCATGAAGAGATGGGTGATGTACTAAGCGTGACTGAAGGACAGAGCTCTCTGGGGGGCATTTGAGCTGGTGGGGCAGGCGCAGATTGGCAGGGCAGGCCCCCAGCGGGGGGCTGTCACAGCCCTAACCTGTTCCTGTCAGGGCCACTGTCCAGGACCCAGCCCGTCCCTGCCTGCCGGCTCTATTCCAAGCTGAGCAGCCAGCGGCTGTTGGAGGGCGGGCTCCTGAAATCTGCCTCTGTGCCGGCAGCCTGGGACCCGTGGCCTCCAGGTCAGGGACTCGGTGGTGCTCAGCCTGGGGGGTGGGGGGAGCTCTGGCTGATGAGCTGTCGAATGAGGAAGCCAGGCTTTGCGGGAGCATTCTGGACCTGGTGGAGAGTGGGGGGGGGGCAGGAGGTCCACAAGGCCCAGACCTCACCTCCCCAAAAGATTGAAAGGTGCACCCATCATGGGGGTTTCAAACAAGCAGTATGTGTCCAGACGCCCTAAGCTCAAACCCCACCTCTGCCATTAAGCCATTTACTGCCTCGGTTTTCTCATCTGGAAAATGGGGCAGATAACAGGGCCTACTCCCCAGGTTGTCATAGGGTTTAAATGCGTCACTATTCACGAAGCACTGTGGTTGTGCTCCCCATCTGGCCCATACCTACTAAGTGCTTGTGTGCACGTGTGCAGACAGACAGACACATATTCTCCTCAAAGAAACATGATTTAAATTTCTCACATCAAAATACGTCCAAATAAGGCGTATACACCATTATACTCAGACATCCACACACTGCTTGAAAAGAGTCATTTATTCTCAAACTTTGACTGTGTGTCCCATACCTGGACCTCACCACCCATAGGGAACACGGAATTGAGCATATTTCAGAACTCCCATAATTATATTATGAAAAGTCTGATTATATTGCTTTGCCTTTTTTTTTCCCCGAGGGTGCTAACATGTTAATGTGTTCACTGCATGGTGTGTCATGACTCTTGTGAGATTGCCAGGGCTTTCTTTGATTTTTAATGTCTAGAGTCTCAGAATGGCGGGGCTCAGCTTTGGGAGGTGGCAGGTGGTGGGGAGGGGTGGCAGCCGCCCCCAGCCCCAGCCTGACTCTCTTCTCACTCCCATGGGAAGCTATTACTTCCGAGCACCGCCACTCCCTCCGCTGTGCTTCTCAGTCTTGAACAATTTCCCCACTTGTCATGCCACCTGCAGCCCTGTTAGTCATGTCGCAGTCGGGAACAGTGTGGCAAAAACAATTACTGCTGACATTGTCACATTGTCATGGCATTTGTTACCCCACCTCTTCCCAACACTTCCCATGGGGTCACCTGCTGTTTCTCACCCGCCCCTCCCCTTGCTCTCCCAAACCTGGTCTCAGGAACTTGGAGAAGTGGACAGCCAGACTCCAGGGGCAGGACAGACACCAGGACAGACACTTTGCCCAGCCCGCCCAGCGGCCCATATAAACATTACCCACCTGCCCACCAGGTCCAGACTAGCCCCATCTGTGGAAGATTCTAGGGTTTAGGACTCAGACCTGGGCTTCCATCTTGGCTCCGCTCAACATTGCACAAGTCACTCTGTTCCCGGAGTCTGTGAGCGGCTGAGCTGTGGTTGAGAACAGCTAGCACGGCACGTAGCGAGTGCTCCGTACATTATCAGCCTGAGGGTGGCTGGCACCTCAACGTTGAACCCCCAGGGTCTGGGGGACTCTGGCTGCCTTTCCCTAACCATCTGCATTCTCCCCCGCTGGACAATGTCCCAGTTTTTTTGGCAGTATTTTTAATTCTGGCTTGACCTCAGCCTCCTGAATCCAGCTCTGTGACTCGCAGGGCTGGCCCCCACCTGATCACCCGCCACCCCCAGAGCCTTGCTGGAAGGTGAGATCCCACAAGTCTCATCCTTGTGGGACACTGGGTGGGGCCAGTGGGTATGCCCTTGGGGGTCCAGGGACTACTCCCTCACTCCACCTCCTCCGGGTTCTAACAAGTATTAGCGTCCTCACCAAACAGCCTCCTGCACAGGTTAGCTGGTGTGGACCCCAAAAAGATTACATATCAAAAAGGGCTCCTGGTGACTCACTGGGCTCGAATTGAAAAGCAGAGCACAGCAGGCATTTCTAACCAGGGGCCTCATCACACAAACTGCACTTTAGGGGAGAAGCCCGTGCTGAGCTTCCTGCCTCCCACACAATCTGAGCCAGCCCTTCCTTATAAAGGGGTTCCTGGAATCCTATTTCAGCAAATAGGACTGAGGCTTTCCCCATCCAATCTGAGCTGCCGCTGCTCTATCCCCATCAGCACAGTGCCTTTTGGACCAATGAAACTGAGGAATTGGGCCCTATGTTTGCATAAGGACAGACCAATCAGGGAGCAGGGGCGGGACCGTCTCTATATAAGTCAGCTCCCTGCGGGGCTCAGCGTGTTCCCCGGCTGAGGCTGCACTGCCCAGGCTGAGTGGTACCGTCTTGGCAGGTCAGGCGGAGCAGAACAGAACAGGAGTGGAGCTGTCTAGCTCCAGGGACTGAGCTGTGACACCTGGGCCTGGGCTACCTCCCAGCTGTGCTGAGTCACAATTGAGTTGTTTGCACGGAACGGAGTCTCCTTCACCCCACCCCAAATTGGGGATCCCTGTTGTGGTTGAATTGGTGCCAATGACCACCTGTAGACATTACCAACCAACCGTGAATAGTGACAAAGGGCCCCTATGGGTTGGACACCATCCCCACCACTGGACTAAGACCTTTACTTTTGCAACCTCTCTGAAAGCTCAGATAGAGCTCCAGGATTTTAAAAACAAGACCACGGAGGACCAGGGCAGGCAGCCCACCTGAGGTTGCACAGGTAAGCTGTCGGACCAGGGTGAGGGCTGCAATATTTAATCGGTACAGACAGCCCAGCTCTAACAAGACAAGGCAGGGTCTGGAGCTTTCTTAGGTTGGGGGAGACCTGGAGGGTCTTGGGTGGTGACAGCCTTACTGGGGGGGCCCTCTGGGACTTGGGGCAGCTGTTAGAGAAGGTTGTTAATGTTTTAAGAGCCTGTGCTGCCAGTCCTGGGTGGGATTCAGTCAGGCCTCCCCTGCCTTTTCTCCTGGAGCCTCCCCCCCTTTTCATCTCCCTCTCCCTCTTCTTTTTCTTCACCTCCTCCTGGAGCCCCCTTCTAGGGCAGGATTATGCCTGGGGAAGTGTGTCAGTCTGCTCGGGCTGCCAGAACGAAATATCACACACCGGGCTGCTTAAACAACAGACACTTATCTTCTCACAGCTCTGGAGGCTGGATGTTTGAGATCAAGCTGTTGGCAGGTTGGTTTCCCGCGAGGCCGCTCCTTGGCAGGCGGCCTCCCTCCGGCTGCGTCCTCACCTGTGCACATCCCTGCGGTCTCTCCCTGTGGCCTATTCTCCTCTTACGAGGACACCAGTCAGATTTGATTGGGGTCCATTCTAACAACCTCGGGTTACCTGGACCAGCTCTTTGAAGGCCCTCTGTCCAAATGCAGTCACCTGGGCCCACCCGTGTGACTGCATTTAACTTTAATGACCTCTTTAGAGGCCTTGTTTTCAAGCACAGTTACATTGAGGGCCGGGGGCTGGGACTTCAGCCTCTGAATTTGGGGTGGGGTGGGGACACACTCAGCTGATAACAGAGGTTTATCCCAGGCTCTCCCTTCCCTCCCCCAACCCCCGTTTCTGGCTCATCTTTCAGAATGTCATTTAGCAGCAGCTGTGGTGAATTCCCCAGGTGGGGAATGGTGGACATGCCAGCTGAATCCCCCAAACAGAGACCTTTAGGCTTTCTCAGTCCTTCCCTGGTGTGACTTAGGTTAAAGCACAGCGGGGTGAGTTTGGATGTGACGCACGCCCTCTCTCTCTTTTCTGGGTGTGTCACAGCCGTGGAGAACACTGCGGCTGGAAGGACCTGAGGTCTTGTAGCTCGGGGCTGTGCTCTGCGTGTCCAGGGAGTTGGGTAGACGGGGCACGCCAGCCTCGCCATTTACTTGTTTACTAAGCTTTTACAGAGCGTTGCGGAGATGGGAAGAAAGTTCCTGAATACCCTTCACTCAGTTTCTTCTAGTGTTAATCTCTTACCTAACATGGTGTGTTTACCAAAAGTAAGGGATTAACATTGGTGCATTAACTAAACTGTAGCCTTTACTTAGATTTCACCAGTTTCCCCACTACTGCTCTTTTCCCTGTTCCAGGGTCCAGTCCAGAATCTTACTTTGCATTTATATTACTGACTAGATTTCAAGACCGAGGGCCAGCACCTCCTCCCCGGCCGCCATTGTGTTCGGCACCGAGAGCACCACCGTGGACCGGGTGGGAAAGGAGCTTAATCTTGTAGAGCTCACTGTGTCGGGTAGGGTGTGTAGCGAGGCAGGTGATGCAGAACGGGTGTTTGCCAGATGGTGACAAATGCTCTGAGGCAAAGTCCAGCAGGGCGTGGGGGATGGCGAGGGGTAGGTCTTGGAGGGAGACATTAGAGAGGGTGGCCTGGGTGGCCCCCTTGTGATGTGTAGGCAAAGAGAGAAGGGGAATCGGGGAGGAGCCAAGCAGAGGTTTTGAGGAAGAGAGTCCCAGCAGGGGGAGCAGCGTGGGTGGACCCGGTGTATCTGAATGGCAGCAAGTAAGCTGGGGTGGCCGTAGCAGCGTGGGTGGATGGGACAGGGATAGGAGATGAGGTCGGAGCAGTGGCCGGGTCATCGTGTGGGAGACGCTGGGCTACGGTAGGTCCTCAGATGTCCATGTGAGTGACACTGGGGGCCGCTGGCGACTTTTGAGCAGTGGAGGTGCCAGGTCCTATTGGTGGTGTATGGTGGGGCTGTTCTGGCTGCTGCGCTGCCACTGGCTGTTGGGGGATAAGAGTGGAGACAGGAATATGCCCGTCTTTTGGGTGAGAGATGACGGTGGCTTGGGCCCCAGTAGCGGTGGCGGTAGTTGGGGGTGGCTCTGCATGGGCTTGTGGGTAGAAGTGCTGGGTTGTGCTCATGGGGAGCATGGGGTGAGTTAGAATGATTCCAAGGCTTTTGCTCTGAGAAACTGCCAGTGAAGGTGCCAGCTGAGAAGACTGAGGCAGAAGTCACGTTTGCAGAAGGAAGTGAGTTTGGTTTGGGGCGTTTGGTTTCAGAAGCTGCTTCAGTGAGGGCCACACAGTGAGGCTGAGCAGGCGCTGAGCCCTGGAGTCGAGCGTGTGAGAGGCTGGGATGGCAGGTGCACGGACAGTGTAGGAAGCCGCCGACGGCCGTGATCGTGTCGCAAGGCCCAGGACTTGTTCAGCCAATTTGAATGACAGTTCCTCTATGCACAGCCCTGCCCCACGTGCTGGGACAGAACTCGTGGTCTCGTGTGGAAGACAGACAGGGAACTAGACAATTTCAGTCCAGGTGCAGGAGGCACAGGGTGGAGATTCCTGCAGGCAGTGAAATTTCAGCTGTTACCCAGAAGATGTGAGTAGCTAATACCTGCCTCATGCTTTCTTAGCGTCAGGTTCTATTTCAAGCACTTTGCTTTAGTGGTTCTCAAACTTGGCTGCGTATGAATATCCTTGGAGAGAAGTCCTGATGCCTGGACTGACCCCAAGCCAGCAAAGTCAGAATGTCTGGGCTTGGGAGACCGACATCTGTATTTTAAAAAAGTGTCCCAGTGTTTCCAACATATGCCCAAGTGTGAGGACTGCCATTATACCTGTGTTTTTCATGAAATTCTCTGAACCACAACCTCCCGGGGAAGGTACAACGATTGGTATTATCATCCCGTTTGACGTATGGGGAGAGTAAGTCACAGGAGAGTTGTATGTGTGTGTGCATGTGTGTGTGTGTGTGTGTGTGTGTGTGTGTGTGTGTGGCTATGAGCTGGGGACCTAGCTGTGCTCCCCACTGCTGCCCCAGACAGTAGAGCTGGGAGGGGGAGGGCATTGGGTCTTGAGCAGACACCCTTGGCTGTGAGTCTTGACTGCACCACACTTCCTGATTTGGGAGGTTAAGGGAACAGGCTCCAGGGTGTGGCCTGGCCGAGAGGGGGTGACTTGGGTGGGCTGGTCCAGCTTTTCCGCATCCCTGAAGGCTGAGCTGTGGTCCCTCTGCTCTGAGGCACCCCTGCTCTCCTTTCCTTGCCAGTGTCACTGCTGGTGGCATTTGTGCAGTGTGTGGACCTCATCCTTAGGGTGGCCCAATGCAAGACTGTTAGAGTATGTCACAGTTGCAAACTTAAATGTTTGTGGGGTCCGAGCTGATTTTTAAATAAACAGCCTGGTGCAGTGGGAGCTGTGACAAACTGGAGAGGACTGTGCCCTCAGGTCTTGCTGAGGGTGGCTTGTGGGGAAAGCTTGGTGTTGCCAGAGTCTCAGAAATACCAGAAGCTGCAAACATTTATGTGCACACTTTTTAACGCTACTGAAGAGTCACCTAAAACCTACTTACCGACCCTGTGGCCCACACCAGACATGTCTCCAGGAGGGCTATTCTCTGAGGATGGGACCCTCTCTCCTGCCCAGAAGCCACGGCGGGTGACTGCTGAGGTCTGGGCCCCTGTGCATGCAGCAGGGGCCTGGCTGGCATGATGACACCTTCTGGGTGTGCAGGAAAGCACAGCTGAATGTTAAATAAACACCCGCTAATTACGCTGAGAATATTTATTGAGGTTTCCCCACGTTGTAATAAGAAATTATTGAAACATATATCACCTACCGAGCTGTTAATCATTGCTAAATGTATTTTAAATACAGCAGTCCATTAGTATTTTAATTTAGCCTGTCTCCTGGAGAACACATGCTGGATCAAACAAATGTCCCAAGCTTCAGAGCCAAGGGAAAAACTTTCTCACCTAGTTAATCTTTATGTTGTCCTCCCAGGGAGGGGATTCTGGCTGCGCCAGCAAGAGAAGTGTCCCCCCAGGGCCAGGATTGAAGGCGGTGTCCTTGAGCTCCTGGGCGAGGGGCGTAGGTGCAGGACCCGGCAGGGCTGGGAGGAAGACGGCAAGACTGTGCAGCTGGAAAGAAATGTGCTCACAGCTGACTTTTCAGCCTGGGTGCTGTGGGCAGAGCTGTCACCTTCCTGCTTGTCCGGGGGGTTGGTTCACACTTCATGTCTCACGTTTGCTGTTATGTCAGGTGGCGACACCAGAAAGAGAGGTGTAGGTGAATGTGGTGAACTGACGTTTCTGACTCACCTTTGTCCTGGGGGCCAGCGGGGGGGCTTTGTGGGTCCCTGTCCCCATGCGCTACCTGTTCGGTACCGAGCGCCAGCCTGGTACCAGGTACTGTTCTAAGCACTGGAGACTTGGGGGTGAACCGGGAAGGGGAGGTCATTTGCTCTGGAGCTGACATTGCATGCGTGGAAGGCAGACGACCATCATGGTAGCCATCGGTGATTGGTGCTACGAGAAAGCAGAGCAGGGCTGGGGAGAGTGACCGCTGGAGTTGGGGGTGGCCAGGAAAAACATGGTTGGGGCTCAGAATCCTATTTGGTCTGAAAGGTGATGGAGAGGGAGAAGCTCACGATACTTTTGAAGTTTCAGAAGGGGGTGGTGGGCCGTTCCCCGAATTGTGGGAAGGAATAGGACTGGGGTGGGTGGGGACGATGACATGGCAGAAACAAGCTGAATCAGAGCCATGTGCTGGGCGGCCAGTCCGTCGGGAGAAAGGTCTGTGCTGGATGCTTTTCGTCCCCCAGTTGTAGCAGATGCACTGACCGCTCCCGGGGGCATCTATTTCAGCACTTGTGGGTGGACAGTTCCATGGCCAGTATCCCCCCTTAGGCTTGTGCTGCCATATCTGCTGCCTCAGTGGGGGCCCCTCAGCTCAGGGCAGGTGCCACCAGAAAGTGATGGAGGACAAGAGGCGGTGGGTCAATGCCTCAGCCCCCCTATTCTCCAAGGGGTGGAGCTCCAAAGGGGACGCGTATGAGAAGGCTGATCATGGGCTGGCTCTGCTCAGGACAGCAGCATACTTCCCGGCAAGAGTGGGATTGTGAGAGCAGAAGGGGCAAACCAGTGCTCAAAGGGAGGCAGAGGAAGAAGGGTGCATTTTCTGAAAACACGAGTGGAGAAACCGCCACTCCGGATAAAGCCCCACCAGCCCTCTCCTTTCTGTCCCTGTCCTCTCTGGGCTGTGAGGTCGTAAGCAGTGTTCAGAGTTTTCCCATCCGTGATATAGCTTTACCCGGAATATTCTGTTCCCAGAACCCCTTGGTTTGCCGTGACACGGCTTTGAGCATGGCATGTGAGGTGCGAGACCCGCAGGAAGTGGCCCTGATTGGCTGCAGGTAAAGTCACCTCTCTTCTGTCAGTTTCCACCCTCGTCAGCGTGCACCCCACAGCACGACGTCAGCCCCGGGGCTCAGCCACACGTGTGTCTGCAAGTCAGCGGGAGGCGCTGGTCCACGTGTTCGGGCTGGAGGCCAGTGGCCAACTGACACCTGCCCTTGTCGGGAAAGGCAGGCTGCTCCCAGCCGGCGAGCGGGCGTGTGCCGTGTGTCCAGGGCCTTGACTCGGAATTCAAAACCCGTCCCTTCCACTCACGTCTTGCTGGACGGAGCGTCACCCCTTCCAGCCCCTGACACCGGTGGGAAGGGAGGACTTTCTTCTATGAGGAGTGTGTGTGCTTGTGTGGACGCTGACACTCCGCGGGTCCCAGAGCCCGCGGCCGGCACTGTCCCCTCTCTATGTGTGTCCCCTGCACCTGCACTTCCCTCCTGTCATCGTCCGTGTCTTCAGGAGGGTCCACGTGCAGCCATGCTCGGTGCCTCCCCACACGTCCGCTCGGAGAAGGGACACTGCGCAGAGTGACATGTGCTCAGGCTCGGGGTAGAGTGTGAGGTCGAGCAAGCAGGAGGTCGGCAGGGGGTGGGTACGTGCTTCTGAGGCCCTGAGGGGTGATGTCCGTCTGACCCGAGCGCTCGAGAAGGTTGAGCTGCCTGGACAGATACGGGGGAGCAGGTGGGAGGAATTGATGCTCAGAAAATGGAGGTGTGTTAACACCTGTTCCTTGTTTCCAGATGTGTGGGCTGCTCGATACTTATGGGAGTTTGAGGAGGTGACACAGACCCGAGAGCAGTGAACACTGAGTCAAGGAGGTGGCGAGGGACTTACCTTCTAGTTCTTTACCACCTCTTTCGATTAGTTAAAAAACAATCTCGATTTGGTGCTGATGTGTCTTTAAAAAGTTGCTGGTCCCCCTTTTTAGAAAAGAGAAATTGTGCTGCACGGTTAGAGACTCGGGCCACTTACAGTATCAAGCTAGATTTAATGTCAGCATTTTCTTTTCATTGTATTTCTTTTTCTGGGTAACTGCTCTGTATGACTGTTGATGCTCGTTCATTTACAGCCCCTACCTACATTTCCTTTAAAAATGAATATACTGATGTTAAAAAGGGAATCAGTTTACCAAGAATGTTTAAGTGCGTTTATTCACCCATTTGTTTAGGAAATACTTACTTACTGAGTGTTGTCTATTTACCAGATACTGTTTTGGCTGCTGAGGGTGCAGCAGTGAACACACAGAGACAGACGTCCAGGCACTGACAGAGCTTGTAGTCGGGTGGAGGAGTCAGGTAACAGAGTAAACAGGTGAAAAGAAAGTATTTGAGGTGACGGTCAGTCCTAAGACATAAGTGAGGCAGAGAAGGGGGTTGGGCGTGGGGGGGGTGCCTCCAGGAGGTGGCATCTGGGGAGGAGCCAAGGTTGCTCCCCACCCCGGTCTCTGAGAAAGTGCTCGTGGGGGAGGACAGCAAGGACAAAAGCCCGGAGCCAGAGCGGGCTGGCCTGGTCAGAGGAGCACGGGTCCGGTATTGCAGTCGGGGGAGCCAGGGGGGAGCGAGTGAGGGGCCGGGGCAGGCAGGGACCTGCAGGGGCCGGGGACCCCGCTGGGAATTCAGCTTTCACTGTGCGTGACACGGGGGGCCACGGAGGGACCCTGGCAGGCGAGTGACAGGATCTGACCTGTGGAGAGGATCCCTGAGGTCACTGCATGGAGGAGACGGAAGGGAGGCAGGCAGGAAGCGGGGCCCAAGGGAGGCTGCTGCAGGGTCCAGCTGACGGGTGAGGAGGGCCCGGCGACAGCAAGACGTGCTCAGCTTCTGGGTGCATTTTGAAGGTACAGCAAGTGGATTTGCTGACAGATTACATGTGTGCTTGGGAAGAAAATGAGGGAGAGGATGGACTTGTGCTGTACAGAGGTGGGGAAAAAGTGGGGGGACGTCAGGAGTCCTTGGTCGTGGTGACTTTCAAATGCCCACGAGACCCTCGAGTGGTGAAGTGAGGTGTAGACTCGTGCACATTTGAGGCTGAGTTCATGGGCGGGGTCCTAACAGGCGTCCCCAGGACGTAGACGGTGTCGTATGGTGGCAACAAGACGGGAGGGCATGAAGCTGGGGTCTCTCTCTGTGCCTCCTGGGGCGAGCCCTGCGTGGCCCTCGATATGACAGGCACAGATAGCACAAGATTTTGGGAAAACACCCATTTCTTGGGGTCCCCGGAGGCCAAAGGAAATTTGCTTTGAAAAACTGTTATTTCGGCATCATGACTGTGCATGCCAAGGTTTCCAGATTGATCTGTCCTGCCATTGCGACTCCAAAACCTCGCCTGTCTCTACTCAGCTCACATTTCCACTGGGGAGCGGCTGTCTGAAGCCTGGACTGCACATGTCAAAACATCCCGTCAGGGTTTTCTTGGGTCTCTGATGTCGGACAATCCAGGGCATGTGGTATCCCCATCGGAGGAGGGAAATTTTCTTCCTGTCATTTTGTTAGCAATGCAGACCTAGTTTTACTAACTCAGGTCTTGGGGCCAAAAAAGATGCCTAAGACGTGTAACGGTTTTTGCTATAGGATGTGAAACGGGCTCGGTCTGAAAATTGTGAGGATAATTTAAAATAATAACGACTGCCATCAGATGGGCCCTGATACTCACCAGGCTGGGTTTGGTGGTGGCTGCTAACAGCTTACAGCTGGCTGTCCTGGGGCCGATGGGAGCCACCTCCCCTGCCACAGCAGCCAGTGGCTGACGACCCAAGCTGGCCCCCTTGCCTCCTTGGGACCAGCTCTGTGGTTCAGTTTTTGCTCCAAACTCCGTCGGGATCAGGCTGCATGCAGTCTTGGATTGAGAACATACGTTTGCTTTTCTGTCTTCCCTTGTCCCACTCTGCTTCCTCACCCCCCTTCTCCAGAGAGCTCTCCCCACCGCAGAAGCCCATCTCAGGCTCTTGTTTCTGGGCAGCTTAGCTTCACACAAGCATCTGCTTAGGCAAAGTCTGTGCCAGTGGCCCCTCAGGGTCACTCACCATCCGCCAGGACAGCCACTATTTAGGACGGGGAGGGGCAGGGGAAGGTGGAAGGCCAATGGGTCAGCACGTCCGGCGTCCGGCGAGGGATGTGCCCCAGGGACTGCTCCCGAGGGGCTTCCTTCGGAGCCTTCTTGCTATGAGCCCTCCTGCCCCCCCACTGCAGTGGATGAGAAGCAGCTGACAAGGCAACTTTCCCTTTCTCTTTGCAGGGACTCAGCCTCGGCTTTCCAAAGGCCTGAGCTCGGAGGGCCGTGCTTTCCGACCTGCCTCCAGGAGACCCACGTTTCTTCCCGCGACATTTCAGAGGCGACCACGGAGCACCTTCCTCAGCGTGGACAGAGATGTTCAGGGGTTGGCGTTCGTCTGCATCCTGTAGGCAGGAGGAGCTCTGGGGACACGTCTCGACCTCGGCGTCACACAGGTGAGTTCCGCTGGCACATTGAGGGACCTCAGTAAGTGTTGGTTGAATGAATAGGTTTCACCATCGACTCCCTTTCGTCTCAGCCGAATGCCCTGCGGCCGATTGATTGACGGCTCTGAGTCACGATGTCCTCATTGTAAAGCGCAGCCGTGGGTCCCTAGTCTGTCAGCTTGTGGGGTCGGCTCGATGCACAGATCGGGCCTCCGTGAATCACAGGAAGTGACACTTTTGTCCCCTGCGCTCTGCTGCCCACGGCCGCTGGAGGGAGTTCCTTCCTCACCCAAGACTGGTGTTGCTTCTGAGATGGGAGCCCTGCACCTGTGCCCGTCCCCGTTTGTTATGTGGAGGGGCTGAAAAGTGTTGCAATGGCCGTGAAGAATAAGGACACCTTTTATTTTAGTTTATCTTCTCTAGCTGGGCTCGAGGCATCACTCTGGTCCCATACAGCCAACAGTTGTCGTGAGGTCTGCAGACTCACAGGTTTACCTCCGTCTTCTCTGTCTTGTGCTGGGACAACCTGTGGCCGTGGCTACTGAGGGGAGGTCTTGGTCGTGGTGCCGGGTCAGTGACACGGGGAGTGTCGGGGCCTCCCTGCTCAGATGCTTAGGGCCCAGACTGTGAACTGAATGAACGGGGCCAGGCGGTTACTTGCCATGTGATGGGGACATAGTCCTGGGTTCCGTCCGCCGGGGCCGCGGGGACACGCAGGCGTGACGTAGCCAGATTTTGTATGTGAAATTTGCCAATCCTCATTTTCCGAGAACATCAGGCACGCTCAGCAGAACACCACCGTGGGCCAATTGGGGCCCGTGGTCCCCAGTCCCCGATGCTGACGTGTGCGTGTCCCGTGTCTGCTCAGTGGCTGCCCCCCAACTCCGGGAAGTCTCTGCCCCCACCGTACCCGGCAGGGTTCTGCCATGTCAGGAAGGGTACAAGATGAAGCCAGAGTTGGGTGGAGGTTGTCTGTCTGTGGTCTTAGCGGGTTAAGTTGTCATTAAATCTTCCTGAGCTGATGGCCTTCTGTGGGCGAAATACCAGCCAAGCCCAAACACCCTGAGAGCTCTATTAATCTTTGTGTAACCCCATTAACACTCGCTGCGTATTTCTGTGAGAAGGCGCTGCCAAGGCCCTGAGCCTGCGGCATGGACATCTCTGTCGTGTGCCCCCCCCCCCCGTGGGAAGGCGTGCGGGTAGCAGTGGGAAGACTGCTGGGTCCACCTCCGTGGCCGTTGTTAAAGGAGGGGCCCCGGGACGGGCAGTCACGACAGTCCTTGCAGTGACGTCACCTGTGCCTTCCCACTCTGGAAATATCTAGTACCTTGCACCTGGGGTTAGACGGCGGCTCCCCGGGGGGGCTCAGGAAACAGATTTATTTGTGCAGCAATAATTGAAGAGCTCATTTGATCTCAGTGTGGATCTTTCAACCACAATCAATTTCGCGCTCGTCATAAATAATGGAGGTCTCGGAGGCAGCCAGGCGTGGCGGGGGATGGGCTGGGGCTGTTGTCAGTGCTCATGTGACAGCAACACAGGGCGGGTCCCTGTGAGCATTTGGAGAGGGTTAGAGTGCAGGGTGTGGGGGGGGGTGTGTACACGCGTATATACACAGACCCTTTTTCTCCCCCTCAATTGGGAAAGATGTTCAGACATTGCATCATTAACTGCTTGGGGAGCAGTGAGATCGCATCGGAGGACCCCAGACTGCGGTGGCGCCCAGCAGTGCCATAGCGGCGCCGGGTCCCTGAGTTCCAGGCCTGCTCCTTGGGAAGGAATTAGTCAGTGGTCCGCTGCAACCGGCAGGGTTTCATGGCTGCTCCAGGTTAGGAGCCCCATAGCACCATGGGGACAGCTGTTTAAAGCCTGAATTGCATGAAAATAGGGAAGAAAGCGTAAAAAGGCTGCTCCACAGAGATTTTCTGCTTCTAATGACATAAAGTGTAGGGACCTTAAAACCTCCCGTCTCTGGGCGATGCCGACCTAAGTGTCCCCAGCCTGGCCCTCTTGCCCTGGTTCACAGGGCTGCTGGCTCCCAGGCATCTGTTTCCAGCCTCAGGGCCTTTGCACATGCTGCTGCTTTCCCTCGCCCCTCTTCCTTCTCTTCACCTGGCCAGGTCTCGCTCAACACTGTGATTCCAGCTTAAATACGATGTCTTCCAGGAGGTCTCCCAGACCAAGCTGTATGTTCTCATGGCTACTTGTACCCGTCTTTAGAGTACTGGTCACAGTTGAAATTAAACAGTCATTTGCCTACTTGTTTGCGGAATATCCGCTTCCCTCTCTAACCCAAACACTCTCCTGATGCCACCTGCTTCTCTCCTCCCAGAGCAGCTTCCCGGGGCTGAGCACACTGGCCCCACAGGGCGCAGCTCCAGCTCCCCTTTCCTGGCACCCACCAGCACAGACATCCAGGACTGCCGGCACGGAGCTGTGCACTCAGCTTGGCTGCAGATTTGCTCCAGGGAGACCAGGAGGGGGGCGCTGTGGCACCAGGGGGCGAGCGGAGGCCCTGGGCAGGGCCTTCTGTGGCACAAAAGGAGCGGTCAGCACAGGTGTGTGTCATCCACTGCCTGGCTCCCTGTGAAGCAGGCTGCTGTCAGCATGAGGGATATCGGCAGCCAGCATCCGGGATGTGGAACCCTGTACAGCGGCCCGTTGCAACAGGCAGAGCCCGTGTGTTCATGGGCAGCGGGGACCGGGCGGCAGGGAGGGATGGGGCTGGCTCTGGGTGCAGCGCTGACGTGTACATACAGACATACCTCCACACGGGCATGTGCTCACATGTGCACATATGTGCATATACCCACACAGCCTTACACAAGCCCAACCTTCACACATAAGCAGACACACACTCAGAAGTACACACACAGGCAAGTTCACACTCGTGGGCTCTCGGAGGCCCCCACCCGCCCTTGGACTCATACACGCATCTGAGTACGCATCCCGTGCGCACACGCTTGTCTCCCAGCACCGACTCTTGTGGTTTGGTCTGAGTGGGTAGCAGAGCCCACTTCTTGTCAGTTCAGAGCAGAGCTGGCCAAGTGACGATGTCACTTGGGTGGACAGCCTTGGTGACAGTTGCCCATGCTTTGGCACCATGAGGGCACTGCCTACATAGAAGGAACAGGTATTGAGGCTAAAAGAGTGAGCAACCAGTGGGCTGTCCACGAGCCACTTTTGTGCCTGGAGGCTGCTGCAGACTCTGGCGGGTCCCTGGGCTCCCCCCACCCAGCGGTGGGGCCCTCGTGCCTCAGATCCAGCCCACATGCGTGAATTTGGTGCTCGCTCGTCTTCACGACCCCGTCTCATGCTATTCTTCATTGCACACCTGGCTGTCCAGATAATCGGTGCAATTTTCTCTCTCTTTGGAACACCCTGTTCTTTCATTTCCCAGCGCTCTTGCACGTTTGCTGACATCTGCCTGGTAAGCTCTTTTCCTCGTTTCCCAATTTTCAGAAATGTCCCTTCTCGCTTGACTCAGTAGGCGAAACCCCACTCATTGATTACGAGGCTATTATGTGTTCAGCCCTGTGCTGGGCGATTTGCAGATGGATGTGATGCCGTCAGGCCCATGGGGACCCCTGCAATTACAGGGGTGGCCACTGTGGTGGAGGGTTTGCACGTCTGTGTTCTGCAGCTGTGCCTTGGTCACTGCACAGCCAGTGTCCCTCACACAGCCTGGCTGAGCAGGTGGTTGATAGGGTCCCCTCAGGCAGGCGGCGGGGGCTGTGACGGGGAACCCTAATGGCAGGGACCTGAGTGAGCTGCCCGCAGGCTCATAGTGTTGAGCCCTGTCATGAGGGAGGAAGGGGGATCTCGGGGGAGATTCTAAGTGCTACGTCCACAAACAGGCACACGAACGAAGCCTGCCCTGCCCGGCCTTGGCCCAGCTCTGTGGAACCTTCCCTCACCCTGTTCCTCGAATGAGATGTGCTTTTTCTCAGCTTCCCTTCTTTGCCAGACACCGTGTCACCCTCACCTGCTTGCTGGGCTCCTCCTTGCCCTTAGGAATTATGGGGAACGGGCCCTCGTCCCCACAGGCAGAGTCCCCGGGCTTCCGGGTGCTCTCAGACAGCCCAGGGTGGGGGAATGCGACTGCTTACTTCTGGGCCCCTCCTCCCTGAGCCCTGCAGGGCTGTGGCTGAGATTTACCTTCCCGGCTCCTGTGCCCTAGGTCGTCGTGCTGCACAGTCGGCACTTAATGCATGTTTCTTGCATTGAAAGGATTCAATCCAGCTGCAGCTCATCTAAGCCTTGCCACTGGCCCCAGTCACACATCACTTCCCTGTGTCCTAGAGGATGCTGGGAAGATCAATGCGACAGGATGTAAAGCCTGGGTGGGGGGTGGGGCAGGCAGCCCGGGGACGCGTGGCTTTGTTACGGGGGTGTGGCTGAGCAGGAGACGCTGGCACACGGCGTCTGCCGGGGGCGGGGCACCAGGGTGGGAAAGTCGCTATCAGGATGTCAACGTGGAAAAGTTCTGTTGGCAGACGCCACGGACATCCGCTCAAACGCCCGCAATTTCCATCGGATCAGCCGGCGAGAGGCTGTGTGACCCGCGGCAACAGTGCCTTCTTGTGTATGAACATCTCCTCTATGACAACATCGATTCCACTTGTTTGGATGTAATCGATTAATTACATTTCGGGAGAGAAGAGTCGTCCGTCTCTGCAGGGTCTGCTCATCGCACAGCCACTGAGAGCCTTGTTGTTCAAGAGGCGCAGCTTCCTCCTCCCCACAAGTGGGGACCACGGGGTCTCCAAGACAACGCAGAGAGTCTGGGAGGCTTCGGGAGGGGTGTGAAAAGAAGGAGTCTAACCGGGGAGAATGGGAGTCACAGCCTGGGGAATGGAAAGCGCCTGAGAAATGACCCAAGTCGGCAGGCCTTGACTTGGACACCACACGACCATCCATCACGGCACTTTGGGGGAGGATGTGTCCAGAGAGCGGAAAGGCCAGAGCAAGTCTGCTTTCTCTGTCATTACAAGCCCAGTGCACGTTCTCTGCGGAAAGTTAGAACAAAGTGGAACAAAACAGAAAACAAAATTGGCCTTCCATTCTCCTCTCACATTAAGAAAGTCGCCGTAAAGGCACGCATTTTCAGTATTTTTTTACCACATTAGAATTACTCTCCACACAATCTTCTGTAGCCTGATTGTTCACTCCCAAAACATCACGAGATTTCCCCTTGCTACTGCCCCTTACCATGTGACGTTTAGTGGGCAGGTAGGATGTATTTATATGTTTGCATGACAATGTCTTTGATTCTCCATTGTTGGGTATTTAAGGTGCCTGTAGTTTGTTTTGTTTTGCTGTTAAAAATAACAGTACAGTTAACAACGTTATGTATAAAGCTTTCCATATCTCTCTAGATACTTCCTTAGGCTATATTTGCTAGCAAACACTATTCATACTACTAAGACTTTGATATATGTTCCAAACTGTCTCCCAGAAATGTGCGCCGACTCACACTTCTGCGAGTGCTTATTTTCTTGCACCTTGGAAAGTCATGGTGATAGCATCGTTTGTAAAAAACAACTTGCCCACTTGCTAGCCAAAGAAAAGTGTGTGTCTCTCTCTTTTTTGCTTCTTGTTATAAATAGAATCATTGACATATAATTCACATACCACACAATTCCCTTTTACTATGTACAAGTCATTGTGTTTACTATGTCCACAAGGTTGAGAGCCATCGCTGTAATCTGGTTTGAGACCATTTCATCCCCTCAGGAGGAAGCCCTGTGCCCTGTGGTCACCCCTCACCCCCTCGCCTCCCAAGACAAGCCCTGATCTATGTTCTGTGTGTCTCTGTCACCTGTTCTGAACGTTCCTTATAAATTCCATCCCATGTGCATTCTGGAATCATACAGCTCATGTGGTCCTTGGAGACCGTGCAGTTTTTTCCGAGGCTTATCCGCGTTGCAGGATGTATGAGTTTTCACTCGTGGCTGACTGACAGGTACTGTGAGGCCGGGCACCATTTGCTCATCCAGTCAGCAGCTGATGGGCATTGGGGTGGCTTCCGCTTTTTGGCCATTGTGAATAACGCGGCTGTGGACATTCGTATGCGAATTTTCTCTGTGGATGTGTGCTCTCATGTCTCTTGGGTGTATACCCAGGAGGAGAATTGTGGGGTTGTATGGTAACTGTGAAGTTAATAAACCTTTTGAACAACTGCTAGACTGTTTTCCAGAGCAACTGCACCGTTTTCCATTCTTGCCAGCAATGACCAAAGGCCCTATTTCTCCACGGCCTCGCCCACACTTACCATCTGTCTTTGATTGTATTGTCCTAGGGAGCGGGGAGGTGCATCTCCATGGGGGCTGATTAGTGTTTACCTGGGGGCTAGTGACACTGAGCTTCTTTCCTGTGTGTGTTGGCCATTTGCATGTCTTCTCTGGAGAATGTCTATTCAGATGCTTTGCCCATTTTTAAATTGGATTGTCTTTTTAAGTTTGAGTTAACAAACAACTAAGAGTTGTTTACATGTTTTAGATACAAATTTCTTGTCAGATATATGATTTGTAAATATTTTCTCTCAAATTGTGAATTGTCTTTTCACTTTGTTGATTGATACCCTTTGTAGCACAAACTTTAAATTTTTATGAAGGTCAATTTATCAATTTTTTCTCTTGTGCTTTTGGAGTCATAGTTAAGAAACTACTGCCTAATCCCAAGTCAGGACAGTTTTTGCCAGTTTTCTTCTAAAAGTCTAATTGATTTAGATCTTACATTTAGGTCTATTAAGTATAAAAAATAGTACTGGGATTGCATATTTATATTTTTCTTTTGTGAATTTTCTGCTTATCTGTTTTGTTTCATTTCCCCATTAGACTGGTTTTTATCTTACTGATGTTTAGGAGTTGTTTATATTTCAGATGTTAGTACTTTGGTCTTATTTGTTGCAGTTTTATGGTTTGCATTTTGCATGTTAATTTTGCTTGTGCAAAATTACTTTTTAAAAATGTGTTATCTTTAACCAGTTAATGAGCAAATAGCCAAGGTTCCTTGATGTACATAAAAAAGGATTTCCGCCTGTGGCCACATCTGTGATTGGACTTATGGCTGCATCACAGAACTGTGGCCTTTCCACAGTTTCCTTGTAAGCGGGGAAGAAATGGATGGCCGTAGACTAGAAGCAGCTTGCGCAGGATGGCAATTTGGAGTTGTGTTGGGGAGCACCTCTGGTTCAAATCCTGATGCCCATGTTTACTAGCTTGGGTAAAGCATTGATCTCTTTGAGTGTATTTTCCTCATTTGTAAATTTAGGATGAAAATTCCTTATTACAAGATTATTGTAGAGTCACTGAGGGACTACTTGTGGAACAGACAATGTGCCTGAGTACAAACTGAAAAACATTCCCACTGAAAATGTCTAGAAACGTTGGAAATAGTTGTACTTTTAAATGCACAGATGAATTTGCAAAAGAGAAAGGGGATCCGTACTTGATCGAAAACTAGCAGAACAAGCATGTAAGTAAGTGGGCAGTGTGCCCATCTCGAGTGGGGTGTCAACCTTAGCAACACGGGGAAGTGGGTTTTACGCTCCATTGACGACAGGAGACAGCAAGTGGGGTTCTGTACCTGAGTCCCAGCCCCAGACAAGCAGGACCCTTAGGAAGGCGACGTGCCCTGGGAAGGAGCAGAGGTGACAGATGGCGGTGGCCAGTGAGCGCCAGGTCGGGGGCTTGTCTCTCTGCCCAATGTTTGGCTGCAAAACGTCCCCGGATGGCCCCTGTTCCTCACGTACATTTGAGATTCAAATTTACACTGAGAACAACCAAGCTGAGAAAATAAAACAGATTTTTCTTTTCTGGAAAGTTTAACTACTAGGGAAGCAAAGGGAACATTCCGCACTCATATTTTTGATGAACCAAAATGTTGACATTGAGCTGACAAGGGAAGCAGAAGAAAGGAAGACTCAGGCCAATATCATAGGTGAAAATAGATGGAAAAAGCCCAAAGTTTTATCAAAAAAGAATTCAGCAACACACTAAACAGATAACATGTAATGTCTAGTTTGGGTTTATTCCAGGGATGTGAGTTTGGATGACCTGAGAAAGTCAATTAATGCAGATTAAAGGAGAAATAGCTTGTAATAATTTCAGTATATGTAGAAAAAGCTGATAATGTTTCTTAGCAAAATGAGAATGGAAGGGAATTTCCCTTAGACTGATAGAAAAATCCTCTAAGAATCCCTGCATTTAACAGATAATTACAGGAAACATTTCCTTTAAGATCGGGAACAGGAAAAGGGGTATCTTTTGTTACTATTCTATCCAACGTTGTGTGGAAGGAACTCCTACACCAGCACAGCCACGGGAGAAAGGAAATAGAGATGAGAAAACCTTAACATTCCCGGATGATATAATTATACAGAAACACAAGAGTCTACAGATAAATTGTTAGAAATAATAGGAGAATTTAGCACAACTCTTGCACAACAACGTAATATACAAAAAGTAAATTGCATTTTAGTCACTAGCCATCCTAAGGTAGAAAGTGTAATAAAACATATACCATTTATAATAGTACATATAAAGAAATCTGAATCTAATGGTTTGTAAGAAACCTTTAAGGAGAAAATTATAAAATGTTATTGAAAGAAGTTAAAGGAATCATAAAGCGTATTTTACGCTCGTGTTAAGAAGACTCCACTTCATAAAGCTGCCAGGTCTTCCCTAGTTGGTCTAAAGAGTCCATGGTCCTCGTTAAGATGCCAGCAGGACTTTTTTCCTTGGGAGAATATGATACCATAAATTTTATGGAAGAGTAAAGGACGAAGACTAAGATACCCAAAAAGAAGTAAAATGAGGGAGAACTTGCCTTACTTCATATTAAGAAATAATATAAAACTCTGCGAGTTAAAATCATGACAAAGCTATACTGATTAAGACAGGGTGAACACTGCAATGGGCAAGAGTTTGGTTTGTATTCATACCGCACACTATACAACAGCGTAAATTCCATGTGGATTAAAGGTTTAAATGTGGAAGGCAAACGTAAAATTTATTGGGAGGCAATATTGGAGAATGTTTATGGCGGTGTATATGGATGGGCACAGTGTTTTTAAAACAATATACCGGAAGTTCAAATCACAAGGGAAAAAAATGAGTGAATTTGACTACATAGAAATTAAAAAAAAAAAAAGTTGAAAAAGAGTTAAAGTAAAAGCCACAATGTGGGAGTAGATATTTGTACCAACAAAATTGGTAAAAGATTACTATCAAGCAAAATAGAGATTTTCTACGCGTCAATGTGGATAAGACAAACAATCTTGGAAAATGTACTGGCCACGTGTAAAGGCTATCACAGAAGTGGACGTAAAAATGTCAGTAAACACATGAAAGATGGATAACTTCGTTATATATGCTGAGAAATAAAAACTAACCATGAGGTTTCATATCACAGCACCTAACTGGCCAAAATGGAAACAAGGACAATGCCAGTTGTTGGTGAGGCTATGACATGAGGGCAAATCTTACACCTTTCTGGTGGGTGGATAAATCTGTAACCACTGTGGGAAGCAACTTGGCTTTCTCTGGAAAAGGGGAGGAGAATCGTATCTATGACCAGGCAGCTCCTCGACACTCGGAATCAATCAGGAGAAACGCTTGTCCACGTGCCCAGAAGCACACAGAGAAATGTATGCAGTGACACTCTTTACGAAGAGCAGAAAGCCTGGAAATTCTTATCAGCTTTGGAATGGAAAAATACATTTTGGTACATTCAATGGGATTTTCTAAACAGCTGGGCAAATGAACTACAGCCACATGGAACAAAAAGGATGAATCTCAAAAACATAATAAATTAAATGATAAACACCAATTGTCAGTGAATGATGCACTGTGATTCTATTTATTTAAAGTTCAAAACCCATAAAAAAGTAAACAATAGATTGTCTATGGGTACAGACAAGGTAAAATTACTTAAAGGCCCAATAATAAGCAGAAGTGGTTGGCGGGAGGAGGGTGAGTCTGACGAGAGGGACCGGCCGAGGTCAGGAGGGGCCTGTGGGGGCTTCACAGATGCTGGCCATGTGTGACTCTCCCACTGAGTGTTGGGGGCACAGGTGTCGGTGGCGTCGCTCCCGGTCTCGCCCACGTTATGAACATTCATTTGGGCATTTAGGGCCTTGCCAGCCATAAAGTCTGTTGTAGCCTGACTTGGTCACGGGCAACATGGAAATGAGTGTCTGTGTTCCAGTAAAACTTGATTTACAAAAGCAGGTGGTGGCGGGGTTTGGCCCTCAGGCTGCAGTTTCCTGACCCCATTTTGTAACATCAATCAAATCTATTAATCCAAAGAAAACTTGTGTGTCTCTATTAATATAAAAGAAAATATTTTAAAAGACACATTTATTATTAACGATAAAAAGGTTGACAGAGAGTGATAGTGGAAGTCATTCGTCAGGAAACTACAACAATTGTGCATTTGTGTAGCTTCAATAGATTCAAACGTATAAAGTAACTATTGACAGAATTTACAGGGTGAGTAAGCAAGTCCACAGTCAGAATAGGAGAGTGTCACACTCTCTCCAAGGAATCCATAGGACAACCTGACGAAAAATTATAGGCTGTGGAAATTGTGAATGACAAAACTAGCAAGTTCTGAACTAATGGACATACATAGATGATATTTTGGAAAAATTATTTCCCAAAAACGCATGGAATGTTTATAAACACTAACTCTGGTCGAGTCGCATCTGTCCCCAGCCCGACCAGCCTGACACGGGTGCTTTGGAGAAAGAGAAAGCAGAGGAAGAGGACAGAGAGTAAGGAGGGTGCTGGTCTACTCAGGCCAGGCCAGTCTGCTGCCTGAGATGTCCCTTTAGACTTGTGACAATTATCTCCAGTGACAGATGAGACAGCTGAAGCGCGCAGAGGTTAAGTGACCTGCAAGGCCACAGAGCTAGGCAGCAACAGGTTCAGACTCTGTCTTTTGGTCCCACATCACTGTGTGTTACACGTGCTGTGCTGTCCCTGGGTTCATTTGGAGAAGAACCAGCACAAAAAGGGTGGTGTATGGTATTTTCGTAGGTGCACTCACATTTGATCCTCACAGCGAGTCACGTGGGGAGACGACCTCCTCCCTCTTCATTCTCGTCCACGTCATCACCTTTGTTCACGGAGGCTTTGAGAACCTAGAGGTCGGCCCAGCCCATGCAGTGGAAGCAGGAGCTAGAGCTGAAAATGTTTCCTGTCCAGACAGAGCCCAACCAGCTCCTGACGTTCACCTTCTGAGGGAAACCCCAGCCCGACCCCACTGCCACCTCCTGGGCTGGCAGTCAGTCCCCTGAGCCATTTCTCAGAGGTGCCAGCACCCCCAGCCCCAGCCCCCACAGCCACCTTGTTCCCAGGTGGGGACGGGCCCCTGACCAGCCCATCGAGCCTCCTGCCACTGGATAAATCAGCCTAACAGCACGAGTCCATTTGTCTGGCTGTAAAAGGCCACTCAGTATGTGGAAAAACCAGACTAGTTGGTTCTCTCCCAACGTGCTACCAAATGTGATCAATGCACATAAAAGCCGTTGAGTGCGTTAGGTGTCAGGGATCCATAAAGGGAAAAACGGACCCGGCGAGAAATCGTAGGATTGAAATCTTGCCGTCAGCCACTTGTGTGGTAACAGTCTCACGAGCCAGAGGTGACAGTCGTGGGGCTGTGTTGGGGGGACACTGGACGGTCCCTTCTTTTGTGCCTGCTGTGTAGAGGAGGTGGGTTCCTCGTTGACTTGGGGGCCTGTGTGTTATCAGCTAAGACACCGGTGAAGTCCATCGGACGCGTGTTTCATGCATCTTCCGTCCGTCACGCTCAGTGCCGTGGCTACTGCTCCCGCCGCTGTCCTGGTCCCCTGTCCCGCCTCTCGCTGCCGCCTCCCGGGATGGGACACACTGGGTCTCTGTCTTCTTCCCGCTGATTTACCAGCACAACACCTCTCGCTGTTCTATTCTTTCATTGGTCTGCTTTCAGTAATTATTTAAGCTTTATTAGGTATTTATCAAGTGAACTGTCAGCTTCCGAAGTTTGCTTCTTGTAGCCAGAGGTTTAGAAAAGCAATTTGTATGCCTCTCAGAGCTCACACGGCAAATCCTCTCTCTGGATTGAAATGATGATACGAACATGATGTTTTATGAGATAATAGAGGGAAAGCTCCAAATTCTAGGTTGGATGTGTTATTGTTTTTTTCCCTCTGAGAAAGAAATATGCAGCTCAGATGGCTGGGTGCTGCCAAGGAGCCGGTGGGAGTAGCTCAGGGTGGGGCGTCGAGAAGGACGGACAGCCCGGCTCCCACGGCCGTGGATTCTGAGGAGAGCGCCTGCCAAGTGAAACCGCTGGCTCTGCAGCCCGAGCCCACTGGGACGAAGAGTAATCTGGCTGTTTGGCACTGGGTAGGGGGGCGGGGGGGCGCCACCAGCCAGGGGACGGGACAGGGGACACAGCCCTGTGAGGACGTGGTGCCACCGTGCGGGTGATGAATGGTGTCCTGCACCAGAGCCGTGGAGCGTGTTTCGTCACGTCAGGTCCGTCTTCCTGCTGATGGGTGTGCAGAGGTGACGGTGGTGTGTGAGGACAAGGGGTTACGTGTGGGAAAGTGCTCAGCACAGTTCCTTACACAGGAAGTATTCACGTGGTGTGTAAAACCCGGGAACGAAGGGCCACACACACACAGCTGTAAATACACGTGCTGGAAAGCCGCGAGGCAGCTCAGCCTGCGCACAGGCTGCAAAGGGCGGCTCGCCCTGCTGCCCGACTCTTTCCAGTGTCAGGGACAGTGGGTCCTGTCACTGTGGTCTTTCCAAGACCTCTGGTAGCGGGGGCACAGGGAGCCTCTCCTGGGAGATCCTGGGAATTGCGGAGCTCCATTCTCCTCCCATACTTATTTTTCCATCTGTGCCTCCCTCTTTCCTTGCCTTTCTCCCATCCTCGCGTCATAGCTTGGCCTGTAGGGTGCCAGGCACGACTCGCATTATAGAAGGTGCCTCTGCGTGTTCTCGCTCCCCCAGCCGCTCTGAGCTGGGCTCCTCTGAGGGCTCTGTGATCTCAGCTGTGCCTCAGGGCAGTCCTTTGAGGCTGAACCCTAGTGGTCCCCTCCTTGAGGGCTGGCGTCTGCAGGGGATCCAGGTGACCTCTGGTCCCTGGCTTCCCACTCCCATGAAAGCCACCCAATCTCCCCATGGCTGACTCGTTTCCGTGGCTGTCGGGTCCCTGACCAGCACAGCTCTTCTCCACGGGGCAGGGGCATGACCTCCCATCTTGTTCCTCCACCGGTTGTGCTTAGAAGCACTGGAGCCTGGAGGAGCCTCACAGAGGCCAGTGGCCCGACGTCAGCCCCCATCACTGCCTGGATCCTCTTGAATCCTGTCTCGCCTGAGCATGTCCTCTTGACAGCGTCACGTGCCCCAGTCTACACGGGACTCCTGTCCCAGTTTGCCACAGGGCCAGGCAGTGCCCTGGCCTGGACCCTGCCCCCTTCTCCGTGGGCTCCATAGAGACCTCGCCTGCCTCGGGGTCCAGGTCTGGGGGGGCTGGGGCAAGAGGAGGAGCAATCAGGAACTCCTGGCCCAACCCAGACGCGTTTGTCTCCGGGTGCTGTGGAGCCCTTTACATGTTTTGACAGCCCCCAATCCATCAGAGCCTTTAATTGGGTTTTGACTGAGTTGTTCTATATGTAAATACCGGTTACTGGTGAGGTTGTTTATAGCCAAATTGTGTTTATGCAAATTATGTTCCAAGATCACGGCATTTTCATTGCAGGATAAAAACGTTCCTTTTATTTAATGCCAAAATCACTTCCTCCCTGGGCTGGATTTTAGCTTCCTCTTTGGCTTTTAAATACAGCACTGCCACTTGGTGAGCTGAGGACAAGTGGCTGCCATCCAGCTGAAGCCACAGCCTCCCGGGGAGGACAGGGCGCTCAGGGGGCCGTCTGGGCTCCCCGATCCATGGAGTGTGCCCTCGGACGTCTCAGCCCAGGGTCCCCCCAAAATAGACAGGCTGCGAATTTTCCCTCAGAGCAGCCCGGCCCGGGTTTGGGCAGTTCTTCTTCTTATTAATATAAAGAGTGATTGGAATTGGCCTTCTTGAAATGGACTCTGCTCCCTCTGAGTTTTCCAGGACGATGGTAACGGCTGTCACTCCCCCCACAATCGTCTCCTCAGAGCCCAGCTCTGTCCGTCCCCCGACCTTGTACCCCTGGCCTGCCAGACGTGCTGAGGCCATGACAGTCATTCATCTCGGTATTTATTCACCAAGCACAGCAGATGATTAAATCCTGGTGACGGCACTGAACATGGAGAGAGGCCTGCCTTCCTGGCATTTGTCCCGGTGGGGTCACATCTGCCCCAGCTGCAGTCTCAGCTGGGAACCCCTCCTGTGCGTCCACAGTCAGCGGAGTCCAAGCCTGCCTGCCTTCTCACCCAGCTCACTGCCACCCTTTCCTCCTCTGCTTTATAAACGAAATTATAGTCAGCAGGAAACTTCCCTCATCTCCCTTTTCCTCCCCACCGGAAAGCCACACTTTCCTCCTCCTGCCTCCTGATTTCACAGGAAAAGTCTGTGCGGGAAACCCTCCTGTGCTCTGAGAGCAGCCTGCCCACTCGCCGGGCTCTGCCCCGGTCACAGTGACTGTCATGCCTCCTGCATATTTGCCCTCTCTCCGTCTGTCATCACCACCTCCATAGTCTTAAGTCTCTTTCCCTTGGAATAACAGCTGTGGACCGACCTCCCTGCTTAGAGGCCCTCAAAAGCAAACAGCGAGAGATTTTAGAAGCGGGAGCCTGGGCGCGGGCTGCCCCAGCAGTGAACATGGTCTGCGGTGGTGGCGAGCCCTGGACCCAAAGTTTGGGACTTTCCAGGTGACCCTGATGAGCCAGGGTGTGGTTTTGTCGCTTCCCTTCCCACCACAGAAAATCTCTTCAAAATTAGCCCAAGACACTGTCTCCGCTTCCCGTCTTCCCACAACCCTTCCCACAATCCATTGCCATCTGTCTCTGTCCCATCAAGTCACTGAAATGCTTCGGAAATTTTGCGTCACCCTCTGTATCCAAGTCCAGATGACCCTTCGTATTTGTCCACCAGGTGCCGTTATGGATAATGGCACTTCCCTCAAAGATGCTGACGGCAGAGCCAGTTCCCCAGCCGTCATGCCCCCTTCCGAACGGGTCCCGGCCAAACGCTCCTCCAAACCTAAGCCCGCAGCCCAGCTCCTGTCTCTCTCCAGCCAGGTCTTCTGCCACCCGCACCCCACACCGTGTCCTCGGGCCACACCGCAGTGCCTGCAGGTCCACGCGTCCTGATCTCCTCTGTCCCCCTGCGTTGGCCCGCAGGGCTCCGCACAGCTCAGTGTTCTCAGTGCCGTAGCGTGTGGGCCCGTCTCCTTGCACTGGCCCTCCGAGGGGCACACCGGCGTTCCCCCCTTTGACAGAGGAGGAAACGGGTACATAAGCATGAAATCACTCCTCTAAGGTCACAGACATAGGAGAGGGCAGGCGTGGCCTGCAGGCCCTGTGCTGTAACCGCCAGGCTCACCACCAAATGCCATGTCACTGTGCCCACTCCTGTCAGCGGCTTGCGCCCCGCCCCTCCTGTCCCGCCCCGCCCCTCCTGTCCCGCCCCGCCCCTCCTGTCCCGCCCCGCCCCTCCTGTCCCGCCCCGCCCCTCCTGTCCCCGCCCTCCTGTCCCCGTCCAGTCCACGCTTCTGCTTCCAGTTACTTGGCCCACTCCGGCCACCTCATCCTGTTTTTGTGTATTGAATCCATCAAGTTTATTCTCCTTTCATGGCTTTGGAAATTGCGATTACATCTGGCTTTACACTGTGTTATGTTTGAGTCGGTGGTGGTGTAATCATTAAGAGATTTCACGCAGCAATCTGAATAGCCAGGTTAACTTTAGAACAGGACGTGGCACCAGAGATGGCAGTTCTGTGTGTCAGCAGTCGGCCGTCGCCGCGCTGTGCCTGGTGACTTGAGATGGAACAAGCCCTTCCAGGGGACCACAGTTTTACGGAGGCCTCTGGAGCAGTTGTACGTCCCCAATGACCTGGGAGTCTTGTGAAAATGCAGATTCTGGTTCCGGAGGGCTGGGGTGAGGCCTGAGATTCTGCATTTCTGGTGAGCTCCCAGGGCTGCCAATGGTGCCGGGACAACAAGGCTTAAAAGCGATGTGATGATTCTACATTCTAAACTGATTCGAAATGTTTGCTAAAAATCCTTGCTGCGTATTTCCTTCTCTTTCCTTATGAAATGTATTTTAATAAATAATTATAATTGCAAATGCTCAGGAGTCTCAAGCTGAACGCTGCAAGGGCCTCAGAGATTAGCCAGTACGACGGAGCAGGGCCCAGAGGCGGTGGGAGGAGACCAGTGTGCTCACGGCCACATCGGACACCAGTGGCAGACATGGGTTTCAGACCCGGTTCCTTGATGCTCTCTCCACAGATCTGTGTGGCAGGTCACAAACCGCAGGATCCGAGCAAAAGCTGTGAGCAGCGTCTGCTCCTGTACTGGGCACAGAGCCCCCAGGATGCCTTTTAATGTTGCATGGCAGTTTCCGGGGGCCGCCCCCCTGTTCACCAAGACAGCCATGACTGTGTTTCAGGCCCGGGGCACACTGGCCGTGCAGGCTCATTAAGGAGCTACATTTAAAATCTGGACTGAAGCTCAGGTTGTTTATAATCTGCTAAATATTTAAGAGTGTATGTCTTAAGGCATCCGGAATTTCAGGGATATTTCATGGTCTCATTTTGGGGTATAAATCTGGTTGGCTGGATTCAGTCCTGCCTCTGAATGGATCTGTTTTGCTTGGGAAAAGCCAGGAATAACTAAAAGGCTGGAAAATCCAATCATTGAAATGCCTTGTGATGGGGGTTGGTGTGGGTGGGAAGGTCTCCTACACAGCACTGGTGGTTCTGTAGGAAAGCAAACAGCCGCAGGTGGGGCTGAGGCTAAGGTCAGAGCTGAGGAGGGCAGCCATGGGGACAAGAAGGATGAGGCAGCTGGGACAGACCCAGGGTTTATGGGGCGCAGGAACCAAGGGGGTCGGGTCAAGTGCAGGGAAAATCCATTGGCCCCACGAGTGCTGGCCTCTTTCTTTGCTTTTAAAAAAAGTGTTGATTTATGTAATACGCATATGGTCAACAAACAAATCAGACAATAAAAGGTGGAAATAACTTTTCCCCAGCATCCAACCTCTACCGTCCCAATATGTCAGCCCTGTTCCCAGAAGGAACAGCATGTCCAGTGTTTGTACCTTTCAGGGTACGTCACACATGCACATTTATTTGTATACCGATGGAAGAATATTATAAACACTCTAGGACACATTTTTTCTGTGTGTCAACATGTCATAGACCTTCAGGCTCCCTTCATATCAGGATGTAACCATCTCCCTGGGTATTTTAACAGCCGCATTGTGTTCCACTGCGGTGGCTGTGGACTTCCTTGCTTGCCCTGTGGGGATGCCTGTGTCATGCCTACTCTTCTGCTACCACAAACAACTTTGCAAAGAGTATCTTTCTGCGACTGTGTCTACGTCATGCATGAATGTGTCTGTACAGTGAGTCTTGCAATGGCTGGTCAGTGTGTATTTTCGTAGGTTTTGGCACAGTTGCCCTCTGGGGAGATGGTACCACATTTCCACTGTCACCAGGAATGCATGCTGGTAATTTTCTCACACCCACACAAACAATCTAGTGCCAAACATTGTGAGGGCTTCTAAGGAATATGTATATGTACCTATTTGTATATGTAAATATATATAGACGGTGCCAAAAAAAGTGTATACATATTTTAAGAAAGGAAAAAAAACTGTATTAAAATTGTAATACTCGATATATACCGATAACAAAAGATGAATACAAGTCACGTGCACACATTTTTTTGGCATCCCATGTATATTGTATATAGATTGTATATTACACAATCTGTAATATGCACAGAGCTCACCTGTACAGCTGAGGGGGTTTCAACAGGTGCATAAACCCAGGTAACCCACATCCCAGTCAAGACCGAGGGCAGTGCCACCTTTCGGAAGGTTTCCTCATGCCCCTTCCAGCCAGCTTTGACCCCTGCTCCAGGAAGCAGCCACTGCAGTGGTTTTCATCACCATCGACTTTGTTCCTGAACTTGATGGAGGTGCAGTCGCCTGGTGTGAACTGTCCCGTGTGAACTGTCCTCTTTCAGTCGGTGTGAGCCCTGTGGATTCAGACATGCTCCCAGTGTCCGTCCCTTTTCATTGTTGAATACTGTTCCCTGGTGTGGCTATGTCAGGACTTGTTCATTTACCCTCTCTCGGTGGACACTTGGGTTGTTTTTAGTTTGGGGCTGTTGTAAGGAGTTGGACAGCTCTTTGGGCATGTTTTCATTTCTTGTGGGTGACGCCCAGGGGTAGAATTGCTGGGTTGTAGGCTGGTCTGTGTTGAACTGTAAGACAGGCCACCCGAGGGGCTGCACCGGCTTAGCCCTCCGCTGCAGTGGGTGACACTCCTGCCGCCCCACACGCTCGCTAACACCAGTGGAATAAAAGCAGAAGTGATCGGCAGGAGGAGGGTGAGTCTGATGAGAGGGACTGGCTGAGGTCAGGAGGGGCCTGTGGGGGCTTCAGAGATGCAGGCGATGTGTGATTCTCCCGCGGAGTGTTTGGTGCACAGACGTCGGTGGCGTCGCTCCCGGTCTCACCCATGCAGCTGCCAGAAGGGTGCTGACAGAGCTGGACAGCCACATTGCCCGGTGGGCGAAGCCCACGGGAGGCCAGGCACCCAGGACTGGCGGGAGAGGCAGTGGGTGGACATCCAGCCTGGAATCAGAGCAGAGGTACCAGGCTGCCTGCTTTTGTGTGGGCCACCATTTAAAAATGGGGTTTCCACTTTTAAGTGGCTGAAAAAATCCAAAAAAGAATAATAATTTGTGACGTGAAAATTGGATGCAATTCAAATGTCAGCATCCATAGATTCCGCCCCATTCATTGGTTTATGTCTGTGGCTGCTTCTGAGATACATGGCAGGGTGGGCCAGTTGTGACAGAGACTATAGGCCACAGAACCTACAATACTTACTCTCTGGCCCTTTGCGGAAAAGGAGGTTCTAAGGACGCTGTGCAGAGTGGAAATGAGGACTGAAGGAGCTAATGGGTGCAAAGTGCTTATTTTTAGCACACAGCAAGTTGAGCCATGAAACTGTGAAACCGTTACTAGCCTGGACCGTATGTCAGACGCGAGGCTAGCTTTTGGGGTGCTAGAGATGAATAAGGCATAGTTATGACTTCAAGGCGATCCCAGCCTGATAGTGGTGAGGGAGGGGTAAGTCAGAAGGGGAAAGCAATGTGGCTCCTGCGTATTAACACCCCACTGTTTGCCCTTGCTGTGCTGGCTGCGGGGCGGGGGCCACGGGAGCAAGTCCTGTGTTGGGCCTGGGGTGTGGTCCCGCCATGGCCACCCAGAGACTGCTGGGGACCTCTGTGCCCAGGACCCTGTGTGTCCTCCAGCCGAGTGGCCGTGTCCATAACTGCAGATGCTGTACTAACACATAGTTGACAGTAGGCCTCATAGTATGTTTTTTCCATGACTGAATGGACAAAATGGGGAGCAGCAATGGTACATTCAGAAGGCACGGCCCACTTAACCCGGTCTCTTCACACGGAGAAACTGGGTTTCAAAGAGCATGTGCAACTCGCCCTCGGGATGGTCGGATGAGAGAAAACTCTGCCCTTCTCAGGGCGGATGCAGCCCCGTGCCAGGCCGCAGCTCAGTGGGCGGAGCTTAGGCCGGAATTTCAGGGGGGTCTTGCGCAGTGCACAACCTGTGCAACCCTGTGGGGCAGCCCACCTGCCCGCCTCACCCCTCTCCGGTGTCTGCCCACCTGTACCCATGAGCCTCTATGCTCAGTTCCTGCACCTTTTCCAGAACGTCTGGGGTACAGCTGGGTGGGGATGAGGTATCTACAGTGTGGGGTTTGACAAAGATCCGTTGCTGAGGGAGACCCTCAGTCTTCCCGCTCTGAGTAGCCGACTGTGTCAGTATTAACAAGGACCAGCCGCCTGGGGCCTCGTTTCCCACTAGTTAGGCTCTGGCTTTGCTGTGCGGCATCCAGGATGCTTCGCGCCGTCACAAGCCTTTGGCGGTTACCTGCGAGCGATACTCATCGCTCCCATGTGGACGCTTGTCGGCGGCTCTGTTCACAGTGTGATTAAGGAACTAATTGATTTGGATGGGGTTGGCCATGCGCTGTGACACGGAGGGCGTGCTGCAGCTCTCCAGGCTGGGCGGCCACGGCTCAGCCCTGGGCGTTGGGGACCAGGCCCAGGTCCCAGTGACGCTCGGCTCGGGCCGGGCAAACCTGTAGGTCCTCCCAGAGGTCCAGAGCACAGCTTTGCCTTCCTCCTCCCCTCCCTGAAGTTTGACCCCAGCCCATGTGCACCCAGGCCCTGACTTCCAGGTGCCCCCACTCACGAGTCTGAGCTGCTTGCCGGGTGGGAATGGCGGGTTTCCCGGAACAGAGGCTGGAGGGCTCACATGGGCTGTGTGACTAAGGCAGACGTGGGCTTAAATGAGACCAGGACCCCCTGATTCTAGAACAGGGTCTCTCACGGGTCTGCCTTGGGGCACAGGCTGTGGAGACGCTGCCGTGTTTCCCCGAAAATAAGACCAGGTCTTATATTAATTCTTGCTCCAAAAGACGCATTAGGGCTTATGTTGAGGGGATGTCATCCTGAAAAGTCATGCTAGGGCTTCTTTTCCAGTTAGGTCTTATTTTCGGGGAAACACAATAGCAGTTCCCAGACGGAGGGGGGTGGAAAGAGCCGACAGCCTCTGCCCGCGTTTCCTGTCACTCCAAGCAGAAACGACAGCTGCTGACTGGATAACAGCGGATAAGAGGGGGATTTGGTGAGCGCGCTGGGGACGGGCTTTAATTAGTGCCAGCTAGTGCCAGCGTGAGAGGAGAGAGGACAGTCACTGACTCCCACTTCCTCCCTTCGTGTCACCCCTTTTATCAGGGATCTTTCGACACTGGTGGCAGGAACTCCAGCCCAAACTGGTGAAGGTCCGGTGAGGGGAGTAGAGCCTGGCTCCCGGAGCTCACACACGGGAGCTGGGAAAATTACTTAACTCGTTTGCAAAGTGGGGTTCGGCCCAATGGCTCTGGGGTGGTTGGAGGGAGCTCAGTGTGATGCGCGCCCCGCCCCGTTCCACAGTGAATGGGGGGCTTTCGGTTACTGGTGGCCTCTCCTGGGAGTGAGGGGCAGGGCCAGACCTTGACCTCCTGACGTCCGTTCCTCAGATTCCTGCTTTCAGACAGAGAGCTGCCCTGAGGTGGTCGTAGTGCTTCGGAGCCTCCGTGCGGCGACACAGACTTTCAGAGACGTTCACGTGGTGATGCATTCAATTCTTTTCTCCATTGATTTTAATTAAGTTCCCGAGCTGTCTCTGAGCCCGGGGAGCAGGAACAAAACATGAGACCCTGAGAGCCAACTGCTTTTCTTTTGCAATTGAGTTTTTCCCAGTTCTTCAAGTGCTTTGCCGGAGAGGACGAGAGTGGGGTCTGGAGGCTGAGTGAGGCATGTCCTCCGCTCCAGCAGTCCCCAAATAATAAACATAAAAATTAAAATTGGTTAAGAAAGACCGCAGAAGTCATTACAGCTTGGCGGCTGGTGGGGCGGGCCTTTGATCCAATCTTTTATGCAATTTCACAGTTTCTGGGGGATGGCCGAGCTGTATCGATTGCGTTCTGACCGGGCAGAGTGTCTTCTCCCAGCAGATGCAGCGCGGAGAGCATGGGACCTGCCCCTCCCGAACCAATTCCATCTTTTGATCTCAGTTCAGTCATGCTTTTTAAAGGAAATGCCATGTGGCTTCTGGACCTGTTACTTGGATGGCCGTCAGGCCCTGCCCGAGGTCTGGAAGGCCAGCGAGATCCCAGAGCCAGTCTCTGACCCTTGGGCCACAGAGGCCACTCAGCAGGTGGCTGACCGCAGGCCTGCACTGCCCTTCATGGAAATCATAAGGTGCAAAGGTCAAGTGCCTGGGGGGCCAGCCTGCACCCTTATAAGAAAAACGCAAGGTGGTGACCACAGCCCCGGACAGGAGTTCATGTGGGAACTGTGGCCGTGGCCATGTCAGAAGCCAGAAACTATGATACTTTTAGTGAAACAACCAAAATCTTATATTTAAGAATTGGCCACCAGTTCAGGGAATTGAAGGCTCTCTGTGGGGCAGACAAAACACACCTGCAGGCTGGGCTTTAGCACTGGACACCGGTTAGTGGTCGCAGGCGTGTCGGCCGAGAGTGAACGTCCAGGTACCGCCGCCTGCCCAGTGCGTGAGGTGGGCGAGACTGAGTTCTGAGCACTGGTAGCATGTGTATCATGGTGCACAGGCCGCGGGAAGGGCCTGGAGACAGTGTGTGACCCACAAAAGCTGCGACTGTCGGTGTCATTCTCACCATCTTTGTCATTGTGACACTGGTTTTTATAATAAGATACCTGTGTTGGTCTTAGCTCCATTCCTGGCCCAGTGCTCCCCAAACCCTTGGAACTGCCTGTGATGAGAGTGGTAAAGGTGTGTTATGCCAATGAGCTGACTTCTGGAAAGCCCCCCCATGAATATGGACTATGTGAGCTGACGGGGGTGCTGACTGACCTTATTGTACTCATTTCACAATATAATTGTACATTCAGTCATCACGTTTCATGCCTTATACGTATGTTGAGCGTGTGTCAGTACCGCTGGAGAAAAGCAACGTGATGAAACAATGCATTTTCTACATCAGACCTACTGAATCGGGGGTGGGGCCCAGAAGTCTGTTTCTGTTCGAAGCTAATTCTAAATTCACACACAGGTGTAAGGAATAACACAGAGCAACCTGCTGCACGCATTTCGTCAGTTTTCTCACAATAGTAACGTTTGGCATTGATCATGGAACAACCGCCTGCTCTCATCAGATTTCCTGTCTCACTTGCACTCACCCATGTGTGTAGGGTGTGAACTCTGCACTTTCATCCCGTGTGCCGTCCGTGTCCACCGCCGCACGCGAGGTACTCAGCAGTTCCCACGCGGAAGGGTCCCCAGGGACCTTTTATAACCACACCCACAGCTGTTTCTCCCCTGCTCTGTTGAGATACAGCTGACATCTAACATCGTGTAAGTTTAAAGTGTGTAATGTGTGTATTCGGTTCACCTGTAAATTGTGGAAGGGTTCCGTCCATCCATCATGTCACGTAACTAACAATTCTCTTTCCTGGTGGGATCATGACCAGCACACAGTATTTTTAGCACACTCTCCAGTTGATTCGGGTGGGCTGGAGTTTGAAACACAGGGATGCCTTGTTCTTTAAACCATGATGGTTGCCAGGCTTTTGCACGAGCGTCGTGCCAGGCACCGAGCTAAAGCACCTTACGTGTGTCACCTGATTTGGTCCTTGGGGCAGCCGATGGGGTAGGTGCCACCATTATCCTCACTCACAGGAAGCGAGTGTCCACTACAGGGCAGGAGAGGTGATGGCAAAGAAGACAGAAATAATAGTTGCACAGTTAATAACTGGCAAGATCCTGACTTGAATCCAGGTCTGTCTTACTCCAGGAACCAGGCTGGATTCTACCCAGGAGCCCCTGCACAGTGGGTGGTTCTGCCATCGCCGGCTCTCAGCCAGGCCCCTTTGAGCATTTCCTCACTGCTGCTCATGAAATTTCATCCCGTGAAGTGTGATCCTCTAGGACCCTGGTGAGTGTTTCAGAGCTTAACGACCGTTTTAATAATTCTCCCAGCCGAGCAGCTCCTTTGATAGATGGCAGACACAGACCCCGGAGGGCCTGTGACCTGTCCTGGGGTGGGACGCTGGGGCACTGGGCAGGTGAAGAGGGCTGAAGCTGCGAGGGTGGCCCAGGCCAGCGTGGGGAGGAGCAAGTGCAGCGCCCTTGAGGATCTGCCTTCAGCAAGGAGACTCTGGCATCTGGAAGCCCCTGGCCCCTGAGTGTAAGTTAGTGCCATCAATTCATTGTAGGCTGCAACCAGGTGTTGGAATTAATTGCCGAGATACTCCTAGACGTGGACAGGAGAGCTTGAGCCTTTAGGAGACCCTCTTCCCCCAGTTTAACTATGGGTGTGTTGTCAGCTTTGTGCTTGGTTCAGCTGGGAAGGGGCTGAGGGCTCCGGGAACAGGAACGTAAGTCCTTTCTGGGGATGGACTCACTTCACACACGGCACATCCTGTCCTCTCCGATGGACAGCAGCCGGTACACATTGTCTCGGTATCCCGTGCGATACACATTTTGGGGCCGAGATTCCCACTTTTTGGGTTGGGGTCCACATGTGACCCACTGAGCCTAAAGAGCCAGGGGAGGCTGAAGAATATTCTTTGCTTCTTTGTAGAAGTCAAATCATTGAGTTTCGAGGTCCCCTGAGTGGGGTTATTTCCTGCAAGTAAACACTGTTAGCACCGGTGGCAGATACTTCCAATTTACTGGGGACACAGTCGTCCTGCCGTCCCACCCAGGCCGGCCCCTTCTCTAAAGGGATGTCCTTTTCAAATAACTTATTGTGCTGTGACGCCCATCAGTGCTCCCATTTATTAATAATAGATAAGGTAGCTGGGGCCCGGAGAGGGCCGGTGACGTGCCCAGGCTCACACAGCGGGAGCACCACAGCCAGGATTGGGACCTGGGTAGACAAACCCTGGAAGCATAGTTTGCTCTCACGACCACCTGCCCCTCTCCTTGTTAGAAACACAATGTAATGAAGTGCCTTGGGCTTGCTGTAATTCAGAATATACTTGACAGCACAATCTCCTCAAGACTAGGAAACTGAGGCTCATGGAGATTCAGTGCCTGCCCTGAGTCACACAGCCACTAAAGGGCTGGACGGGACGGCCCCCAGCTTCCAAGCCTTTGGCCTCTCCGGTGCACTGCCTCCTGGTGAGACAAAGGAACGTGCAGTGGTTTGGGGGTGAGGGATGCATTGTGGGAGAAGGGACACATGACATGAGATGTAAGGAACCCTGGGGAGAGCATGTGCAAAAGCCACGTGGCCAGAGGCCACGGGCACAGTAGGGAACCCGGTGGGAAGCGAGGGTGGTGGGGGCGGGGCGAGCAAGGCCACAGGCTGGCCGTGCAGGACGGTGGGCGGCTGGTCCCACATGGTTGCTGAAGACCCCCAGTGGCTGCTGAGGGCAGAGAGGGCTGCTGGGGCCTCAGGAGAGGGAGGGGCAGGAGGGAACTGCAGCGCTGGGACAGCTGGCAAAGGTGGGGCCCAGTGGGCAGAGGTGGAAGTCCTTCGGAGGAGCTGGGGCAGGTGCTGGGGAGCGCTGGTCCTGACGTCTGGGGAACTAACCCAAAGGCTGTTCAGGGACAACCCCGGAGGCCGCTGGCCCCACCCACCCCACCCTGAGCCGCTGCCATCTCTGCTCACAGTCCCAGCTGCAAAGCACAGGAGCAGTGCTGCCGCCGCTGGGCTCTGCTGACAGTCCTCTGTTTGTGTTCTCAGATGTTCTAACTCGCAGATAATTAATGTCAGCCGGCTGTCACCGCACCCCAGCTAATCACAGCGCGTGGGGGAGGCACACTGGTCGATGAGCAGCCCTGGGATCTGTCAGACCCAGGAAAGGGCGCGTCACTTGTCCCGTCGCTAGAGTGCCATGCGTTTTAGCGCGTGTCTGTCTGCTTTGCACGCCTGACAGTCTCCGTCCCGTGGGAGCAGACGCTCAAGGTCAAGGCTGCAGGTCCAGAGACGCAGGCTGGACAGAGGGCGGGGGATGGGAGGGCTCTGCTCCCGAGGGTGTGGACGCGGCCCCTCCCCACCCATTGCCGCCAGCCCCGCTGGTCCTATTGCAGACTCAGGCTGTGCTCCAAATGCAGGTAATTTCGTGCGTTTGCCCAGAACTGAAGTGCTTTCGGCAGCCGCACGGTAACACCTGTAGCTCCCGAATTTCCGTCTTTACCAGGTCCCTGCCTTTGTCTGTGTGGTCCCTTCTGCTGGGTTGCGTGTCCCCATCTCAGTGTCCACACCCACTGGCAGCTGCCTCATGAGGTTAGATGTGTTGTCCAACACCCACTGTCCCAGGCAGCTGGCATGTGCCTCTGTTCCAGCAACACCACGTTGGGTAGACCTCTAGGAAGCTCACTCACTCATTCATTCATTCATTCACTCATTCATTTGCTTACTCTTTTATTCACCTGCCCGGCACTGCGCTCCCACAGGCACTGGCTACGTGGAAGGGGAACTGCCCAACGAGGCAGACACGGGCGGCCGAGCACACAGGTTCTGGGCGTGGCGGCATTAAATGAGGAGCGATGCAAAGAACTACTGAGTTGTAGTGTGACCAGTCCCCGCTACTGGCATTTTTGTTGTGTTTCCACTTCTGTGGCCCTGAGTGCATGGGACTCTCTCTGTGGTCAGGGACTGATTTATGTCTGGGTATTCAGTGCCCAGCAGGTTATATTCACAGTGAGTATTTGATGGAAGGAAGAGCAAATGGAGTGAATGCCAGCTGGATTCACTCGCCCAGGGTGGTGCGTCTCTGCTCATCCAAGGAGCCGTCTGCCCACCCGGCCACACAAGGGAACCTGTGTTTAAAGGGACATTCAGCTGCACCTGATACAATCGGGGCCGAGCAGAGGGCCCCTCCTTCAGCGGTCTGGCTGCCCAGGCTGCGCCCGGAGCTGGCCGTATTGAGTGAGCATCTATTACGTGCCTAGCACGGTGCCAGGCTGGTCTCTGTGGTGGGAGGTGGGGGCAGCAGTTACCCACCTGACTTGGGAGCTCCGAGGAGCATCAGCTTGCTTACCAGGGTGGTGAAAGCGAACTAGAGGGGAAGAGGTGGCGAGAGAGTGAGCTCCCCGTCCGGGGAGGAATTCAGAGAGGTCGTAGGACATGTGTTGCCCAGGATGCTGCATTCCCAGGTTGGAGCAGGCAACCTGACAGCTATTAGGATGGGTGAGGCATTGTTGTGGGTGAGCCGGTGCCACAGGTGTCATAGCTTGGGGTTCACATCCCAGGTCTTGGGATCAGACGGACCTGGCTTTGGCCTCTTCACAGCCGTGCGGTAGTGGGAATGTCACTGAACTTCTCTCGTCCTTGGTTTTGCTCTTTGTAAAATGTCACACTTGTGAAGTGTTGGGTCCAGGCTGGACAAACAGGGACTGCACATCTTTTTTGTGAGAGATGGAAGCCCAGTGCAGTGAACTGGGCCGATGTCAGGCGCCGGGGAAGAGGGACAGTGTAAGGCTGTGTGTGCCCAGACTGGGACAGGGTGGCACCCAGGGGCAAGCCACACCAGGAGAGGGATGCTGGGGCCGAAGGCTGGTGAGCAGAGGGTCGAGGCCAGCACCGGCCTCTAGGAGGAGGTGGTGGGTGAGGGCTGCCCGAGCAGGGTCACAGAGGACACGGGTGCTGAGCTCTGGCTCAGCTTCTGAACTCATCTGAGTCCCCACTAGGGGTCTGCTGCAGGATGGACGTGTGGCCTCTGGTGTCATTCAGCTCTGGGAGCTTTGCGTTGCCCAGGTTGCAGTCATCAGCAAGAGTGGCGCCTGGCTGCTCTGCCTACTCCGTTTCCTCTGGCAGAAGGCTCCTCACTCATTTGCTTCCGCTTCTGAGAAGGTCAACACACCTTCTCAGAATGGCTTTCTTGCTGGTTTCCAGCCCAGGGCTGGCACTGCAGGAATATAACAGAGATGGACACAGAAGGGTGGCGGTCAGTTGTCACATAGTGTGACAACCATGGCCACAAATGCAATCACATTGCTAACACTGCATGTTCACTGCACACAGGTACCTTACTCCATCCCCTGTGGGGGAGGAATTGGGTCTCAGAGAGGTTAGTTCACATTTCCAAGGTCACACAGCCCCATCAGTTCTGCCTGACACCAGCGTCCCTGCTCTTAACCACTGTTACACACCTTATGGCTCCTCATGCACTCGCCACACATTTTATCGAGCACCTACTGTGTGTTGGGCACCATGTTGGGTCTGGTCTACAACAGAGAACAAGGTCACAGGGCGTTCCACGCTGCCCAGGGAGGGCGGGGGACTCCAAAGGCACATTGTCAACGTCTCCCTCCATCCCCTGCACGTAACCACTTCTTCGTCTCCAAGGTCCCTCTAGACTTGCTTTATGCAGATGCCAGCATACGTGAAGATGTTTCCTGTGCCCCCCTTTTATTTCAGAGACAGCAGCAGCTCAGAGGACCTGGGCAGCAGGGCGTGGTGTATTGTGACGCGTGAGGGACCTTTGGAGTGGGGGCACATTTGGGTAATTTCTCAGACATTTCTCCAAGTCATGACACTTTCAAGGAAAGTGCAGACCCAGCCCGAGTTACCAGGCGCTGTCTGACTGACTTCATTAGAAACAAAACAACAGCCACACCCGCCCCATCTCCTACCCCAAATTAAGAAAAATGAAACTGGGGGTGACAGTGGCACCCGGAATCTGTGTCACAGTGGCAGTTAGCTGCCTCTCCTGTTTTCTCCTTAATTTATCTTCCGGAAGACAGTCACCGACTCACAGAATGGCTCCTGTGCCTTTGTCAGCAACCAGCCCTCGGAACCAAATTGCAGGCTAAAAATAATATATTTTTATTAAAAATCACTTTAGATTGGTGCATATTTCTAAGACAGAGTCACATATGGATAACCATCCAGTATTGCTTGGATAAGTGATGAATTATTTTAATCAGAAATGGATTTAACAGCACTGCAAAAATAAATTTGGGAGATTTTTCACAATCTGGTTGTCTTTCCCGATCCTTCATATTTATATTTAGTATTCAATGAAGACTAATAGTGATGAGTGGACATTCGGTCCGACTGCCCCAAAGCGGCCACATGCCCTCCCGCCGCTCTGGGGCACGTGCCCAGAGCGAAAGGGACGTGCACACAGGAGCGTCCGCCCCAAGCACGGTGGGCGTCCTGGACTGTGTCTGAGAGGAGCACAGTGCTGCGTTTGGTCAGTCGTCACCAACAACTGTGGACGGGCGCCTACTGTGGCCATCGGGAAGGTAGAAGCCACTGTGTTGGAAAGGGCTCAGCCTCGCCCCCGCCCCGACCCACTGCCCTCGATGCAAGAAAGATCTCTGGCTACTTGGGGGGCCGAGCCTTGTTTTACCTCATGTCCCAGAGTGGAGCTGCTCTGTGACATTTGGGAACAGAAGAGGCAGTGCCTGGGAGTTGGGGAGAGCCGAGAACCAGGAGTGCATCGGTTAGGGGACTTGGCGTGGAAGCCACAGAAGCAGAAGGGCCGCGTTGGGGCACAGGTCCTGGCACAGTGGCTGGGAGTTAGATGTGGACGTCTCAGTGGGTCCTGTGCATTGTTACATGTCCCTAACTTCCGCCCGCTGTAACGGACAGAGCTAGCGCGTGTCAGACTTTTACGGCTGGTGACATTTCGCTGCAGCAGCAAAGTTTTCATTGTTGTCCTTATGGTGACTTTTTGCTGGAGGCAAGTAATACCAGTTTTTCAAGTACAGTAGTGACCTCAAGAGTCCTCTAAAAGTTTTTTTTGCGATAATGAATGAATCAAATTAAAGATAATATATTAAGTTAATAATAGAACAAGGAGTGAAAGAATGGCAGAAACCCCGAAGATGTATTCAGTGGAGTGAAGAGGCCTTATTCGCATTGGTTGCCGGGGCCAGGAGGGCATCGAAAGGCTGTGCAAGGAACGGAAACTTTGCACAGGCGTCTGTTGTGTTCTAAGGGTTCCAGGCACCTTCCAGGAAGTACTTGGACTCCAGCTTTAGCTTATCAGCAAGTGGGCTCAGTCTCCCCCGACACGCTCCACGTCACTGAGGGACAGGTCGCTTGGGACAGGACCGAGAGCCGAGCCCAGTGACACTGCACAGCCCCCAGCTTGATGCCAATCAGTTATTATCACCTTTGGCCATGTGGGTACAACTTGTCCCCATTCTAGGGGCTTGGAGAGGGAAGAGCTGCTTTCTGAGGGTCTGGCTGAATCTGGAGCCCTAGGTTCGGCTGTCCTACCCGCCATCCCCACCCAGCAGACCAGTACGGCCAGCTTGTACTGACGGAGACGTCGCCTGAGTTTCTGCCGCTGACATTGGCAGCTGGATTAATATGCTTCCCCCTTCCATTTATTTGGAGAATCTCATTAAGGCAGGTTTCCTTCAGGAAATTGATGCTTTAATATTCTGCATTGTCAGCTGAGGGCCTGGATTTTATTTCTCAAATAACATTTAATTAAACGTGCAGACTCCCTCTCGGTGGCGTCAGTGACCAGCACTGGGCCTGCCTCCACTGCTCTGCAAAATCATGAAAAGCTGAGCTGGGGGCGAGCGTCCTGCAGGACGACGAAGCCTGTGGCCTGTACCCAGAGGCCTGACCCAGGGGCGACCTCTTGGCAAGCGCTGGCCTGGGTTGTCACCTGCGTTCTGTCCCAGAGGTGTCCCCGAGGGGCCGCTCATGGACCAGGCTCTGTGGGTCGACCCAGCCATTCTGTGCAGAGAGCCTTGTTGGAACCCAGCCACGCCCGCCCCTGATGCGTGGTCTGTGACCTCTTTCGTGATGTCACCGTAGTCTGAGACCCTGGGGCAGGGCAGCAAGGGTAGACCAGAGCTTCCTCCAGCTGCCCAGGCTTGTTTCACAGGCTCTGCGTTGGGCATTCTAGGTGCTTCACCCCTCTGCCAGTGTTCTTTCCACACATATTTACTGAGCACCTTTCCCCTCATGTTCCAGGTGTTAGGATAAAATGCTGCACGACACAGGGGAGGCCCCGCTTTATCGGCCAAAGGAGAAAGAAAGACAGTTACCAGGTGCCCACATACGTGTGTAGACAGGAGAGTTCCAGGCAGTGACACAGACCTGGGAAAACAGGATAAGTGTGCTGACAACATGCAGTGGCGTGTGTGGCCGCGTTTGGAAAGGTGGTCAGGGAGGGCTTCTCTGAGGAGGTGGCATTTGAGCTGAGCTGTGAATGAAGCGTGGGAGTCAGATAGAGAAAGATCTGCAGGGAGAACATCCCAGGAGGGGGGTCAGCTAGAGCAAAGGGCTGGCGGCCTGAGGACAGTAGGAGAGAGGGCAGGGACCTGGTGGGAAATGAGGTCAGGCGGGGAGAGGCCCTGGCTGTGCAGTGGTGTTCGAACTTCATTGTAAGCGTGATGGCACGTCTGGGAATATAGGCCTCACTTACTTTTAAAAATTCCCCTTACTTTCCAGGATGTATTAATGAGATCCATATTTTTATTATATATGTCCTGCCTCTGATTTTTTTTTTTTTTTTTTTTTTTAGTGGTTGAAAAGCTTTCTGTTTTGTTTCAGAGAAGCTCTGAGTTGTCAGAAATGATCCTTGCCCAGGATCAGCCTGTGAAGCACGTGGCAGAGCTGGCACTGGAACCAGGCTCTGTGGGACACTAAGGCGGGGACAGGACAGGGGACGGGCCATGCTGGTCCTGGGGACACGGGGACTCCTGCGTGATCCCGAGTTGGCGTGGTCCGACCTCTTGGCCCCCAAACCTGGGCTGGGCCCCTCTGAGCAAGTCAGAACATCTCTGAACCCCAGTTTCTTCAGTCTGTGAAATGTGTGGGTACTGGCTCCCCCTGGCAGGGGGTGAAATGTGTCAGTGCACCCAGGGCATGTGAGGAGTGTGTGTGTACAGGCCACATGCATCGTGTCGTCTCTCCCTGATTGTGGAAGGAGCCAGAGGCAGGCGAGGGGGAAGCCCGGGGTACCCAGAGACCCCCCAGCGCGGTGCAGTCGGGGGCAGAGGCCTTTGGGCGGTTTTGCCTGGGCTTGTTAGGGAAACAACCCCTCCCAGTCCAACCAGCAAATGAAATGGCGAATGTGGTGGGTGGGATCTGGGGACGGGTGAAAAGAATCTGCCGATAAGAAGACCTGGCCAGACAGGGAGGCTCCTAGCCCCGTCCCCAGTCTCCAGCCCTCCACCGAGCTCCAGCTTGGGAATGTGACAGCAGGAGGGAACCAGCACCACGCTTTCCTCTCCTTTGTGGGTGCATGCTCGGGGCGTGTTACTGAGTCACCCTCTGAGGCAGCGTCTGCCCTGTCCCACCGGGCAGCACCCAGGAGAACCCCCGGGAGCCTTCAGGTACACCTGATGGTGAGGCCTGGGCGTTCCTATCTTCAAAGGCTCTCTGGTATTTCCAGCATGCAGTGGCCTCACAGGCAAGTCTCTGCTGCAAAACTGGGACACGAATGGTAAAGACAGGAGGCCCTGTGGACCAGAATTTCCATGACTCCCTGCTGCCTGCCCGCCATTTCTACATCTACACATCAGAAAAGCAAGTGAGTGTAATGCTGACTTCCTTCCACCACTGACATGCAGTCGTTTCTTAGAAGCAAACGCAGGCTTTATTCTACTTCAGTTTGCAGCCAGGACTTACAACTGGGGCATCATTGTAACACGGCCTTCAGAGGGTCTCAGGCAATATTTTGATGATTTTTCCAAGACCCTCCCAGGTGAAGAGGAAACAGAGGGTGGAAGAGCATCCTAGAAGGTAAGAGCAGCATGTGCAGAGGTCCTGGGGCAGGTGGAATCGTGGCACATTCATGGAGCAGACGGAAGCCAGCAGGGCTGGAGCTCAGGGAGCAGAGGCGAGAGGGTGCAACCTGAAGCTGGGAAGTAGACAGAGCCTGTGCAACCCGGAGGTCCTCCCTGACACCACTCCCCTGTCCGTGTGCCTCTCAGCCACCCCGATGCTTCTACAGCAACTGGGGGACGAGGGAAAACCTTCACCTGCTTCTCAGACACAGGCCTGGGAGCGTGTGAGGCAGTGCCACAATCAGAGGCACACTCTCCCAGACCATAGCACTGGGGACCCCCCCATCCCGGGACAAACACGGAGGAAGGCAGTCCGGGAATGTAGAACGTGAGCTGCTTCCGAGCAAGGGCACAGCCCACCGCGGGCGTGGGGTGTTACCCAGGGACAATGACAAGTTCCCTGCCCCATCTCCACAGCGAGGGTGGCAGGCAGCATCGCTCACAGGTCCTGGGCACCCTGTAGGCTTTGCACTCTAGGGAGACGACACAGGTTAGCGTGGTGGTGGCTGCTTGGCCGGTAGCCGAACGGGGCTCGGTCCTGCTCCAATCCCCCTTCGAGAAAGGAGTTTGCTGTGCAGCCATGAGCCGTGTGGTCAGCCGTTAGCGCCTTACATTTCTTCTGGGGCAGGCGCTAGCGCTGGGCATGGCCATTTCCTCCCACGGGGGACTCCTGTGACGGGTGACCTTTGCTCTGGAGCTCGCACTGGATGACAGATAACTTGTGAGGCCAGCAAAGCCCTGAAGGCTGCAGCAGCCATCCCTTCTCCTCTCAGGTATTACTGCCTGCAACCCGCTCGCACCCCAATTCTGCCTAGCATCTGGTTTTGGAGGACCCCTCGGCCTCAGTGTGCTCATCTCATAACTGGGCCAACAATGCCCATCGCCCGAGACAGCGAGGACAGTGTGATCACACATGGAGACCAGGTGTCACAGTCTCTGCTGTGGGAGCACGCGTGTGAGGTCTTTGTAGCAGCTCGTTACATGTTTTAGTAAGACGATAACTTCACTGCATCTGAGAACCCAGAGAAGCTCGTGTTGGATTTTGCGGAGTTGCCTCTCCCATGGGGCCTGTGTAGGAGTGTCTTGTGTTCCGGGCCGGACCTGCCACTAAGTCCGTCCTGCAGGGCATGGCGGCCCAGAGGCCCAAAGTGGGCGGTGAGGGTGGGCTGGGGAGGCTGGGCCGAGCATGTTCAGGATGATGTATGAGGCCGGTCCCGGGACCGATGGCTTCAATTGTCCTGGAAGCGTGGCCGAGCCCTGCTGCCATCCGTCTCCCGGGCTGTCAGGCATGTCACAGGCGTGCGCCTGGCCTGGAGACAGTCTGTAGGCTGCGTCTCTGCCTTGTTGCTCTGGCATTTTGAGTTGTCGCCCTGCTGGGGGCCACAGTGCATCTGTAACTGCAGGGGTGAGGCCAGGCAGGGGAGGGAGGAGGACCACCTGGAGAGAACGGGGTGTCACAGAAAGAGCACTGTGCCCTGAGATGTTGGTGCTGAGGCCCCTGCATGACGTGGGCCTGGCCCTGGGAGTGTGCACGTGTGTATGAATAAGGGCAGCTAGGTGTGTGCTTCCTCACCGGGGGGAGGACGGGGGACAAAAAGGGGGTCACGGTTCAATTTGAGAACCTAACGAAGGCTGTGGCCCCGAGGAGACACACCCAGAGTCCTTCTCCGCAGACCTTGTCCCCACTGGCTGGCTTCCTTCCTGTCATGTCAGGTGTCCGCTCACCTGTCACCTCAGTGAGGCTGTCCTGACCTGCCTGACTGTTGTCTGGAGTAGCATGCTGCTTCTCCCTTGAAGGCAGTTATCACTGTTTGTGATGATACATGCATGTGGCTGTTCCATTTTTTTATTATTAAATTTATTGGAGTGACATTGATTAGTAAAATTACACGTATGTAAGTTTCAAGTGTACACTTGTATAATACATATCTGTATATCACATTGTGTATTGACCACCCAGAATCAGTTCTCCTTCTGTCACCATATATTTGACCCCCTTTACCCTTTTCTACCAGCCTAACAGAAAATAATCAATAATGGGACTTCATAAGCACCATCCGTAAAAGAGAATAATCAGTGATGGGACTTCATAAAAATTGCAACATAGGTCTTTGCAATACATTGTTAAGAGAATAAGAAGACAATTCACAAATGGGTTGGGAATAGTTGCAAATAACACATCTGAAAGGGACCGCATCTAGAATAAACATGAAACTCTCAGATTTTAATAATAAGAAACAATTGCATACTAAGGAGCACACGCCTCGTCAAAGAAGACAGATGGCAAGTAAGCACATGAGAAGGCGCACATCACTAGTCGGGGGAGGAAATCAAACACCTACACTTAAAAAGACTCACCGTGCCAAATACTGGTAACGGCAGAGAGCAATCAGAGCTCCCAGACACTGCTGGGCGAATGCGAGGAGGTGCGACCACTTTGGAAACAGTTTGGCAATTTCTTCAAAAGTTCAACATCCCTTACCACCCGTTCTTTCCATTCCTGTGTATTTCCTAACAAGCCTGTGCCCGTAGAAAGGCCTTCTACATAAGCATTCGTAGGTAGCATCTCTATCTGTTATAGCCATGAACTGGGAACAACCCAAGTGTCCATCCCCAGGTGAATGGGAAAACAAACAGTGGTCTGTCCACTTAATGGAATACTATTCGGCAATAAAAAGGAATGATTGATACCTGTAACAATGCAGGTAAATATAAAAGACAATCGTATTGAGTGAAAGAAGGCAGGCCAAAAGAGTATATACTACATGATTCCATTTTTATAAAATAATTGAAATGTGTATCCACCTCTAGTGACAGAAAGCAAATCGGTGGTTGTTTGGGGATAGATGTGGGGAGGGATGTCACTTTTGGAGGTGTTGGGTCTGCTCAGAGCTGTGATTCGGGTCCGTTTCATAGGTGTGCACATGTCACACATCAGCTCATATGCTTTGAATATGTACAGTTTGTTACATGCCAGTTATGTCCCAATGAAAATATTAAACAATACAAAAAATGCCACGCAGAATATTTGACCCAGAAAGTTCTCGAAAGGATTTGCATGCAAGGGTATTTACATGCCAGGATATCTACTTCAACATTGTAATGTCAAACTAGCTCAATGTTACAACATAAATACATATTCATAGCACACGTGTTAAATATAATGAATAGTGTGTCCATGTCATGGACCATGGTGTTCTGTTTAAAAGTTCTCTGTGCTAAAAGTAGGATGGTCGTTAAAATCCATGGTTACAATGGTGGTGAAAAAGATAATATACACAATCTAACATTAGACAAAGAAATGGGGGGTATATATATTGTATATTTGTATAGATGTAGACTATTTCTGTAAGAATATCCAAGAATTTAGTGATTGTGGTTGTTCCTGGGAATGGAAGCTGGGAACTGGGGTTAGGGACAGAAACTCAGTTTTTACTGCATGTAGACTTATAATTCTGATATTTTTACTTTATGCAAGTATGCCGATTTTTTACAGTACCCCCCAAGATACCTAAACCATAAAAGTTAAAAAATAAAAGATGAAAGGCTCCAAACTAGAAGTTCCCGGCACGTTTCCGGCTTAGCTCGCGCAGCCGCGTTGTAGTAACACAGGGACCACACGCGTAGTGGTCACACATCAGGTGCGTTTTCTCTCGTGCACAACAGACCTGAGTGCGTGTCCCGACGAGCAGGGCAGCGGTCCGTACAGACTCATTCCTCCCGCGGCCCTTCCATCCTTCCTCCTGTTCCTTAGGCCTTAGAACGTGGAAGGGGAAACGAGGACGAGAAGCAGTACGGAGCGGGGCTTAGGGGCCGGGGCGGGGCTTAGGGGCCGGAACCGGAAGTGGCTCTGCGCACGCCGCTCCCGCTCCCCGGGCGCTAACTTACCACGTGGCCGCACCACGTGCCGGGACTCTGGGAATGGCCGCGCACCTCCCTGGTGCCTGGAGGGAAGAAGAATGGACTTCGGGGGTGACCGGAAGTCTCTGGCGGTGATGGTACGTCACAGGCTCGCAGCCTCGTGTCCTTCCCCAGCGTCTGCGCCTCAGCCCCGCGTTCTGCCCTTTCGGTGGGGCCCGTGCGGACGGACGGACGGACGGACGGACGCAGCACCGGGAGGCCGGGGCTCTCGTCGCCGTCGTGACTGGGGGAAGCCTCAGTCTTGCTCCCTTGTCTGCGAAATGGGGTGAGGGCGGTTTCGTTCCTGGAAGTATCCGAGCTGGTGGGTGAGGGGAGAGAGAATGCGGGGAGGGAAGGGGAGGCTAAGAGACGGAGGCGGGGAGGAAAAAAACCTTATATTTTTGTGAGAACTTGCGTGTGGCAGAGATTCAGCGAGTTGCTTTATGTGCCTTCGTGCTTTTAATTCGAAAGACTGCGCCGTGAACTGTCACTATTATAAACCTGTGGACAAACCTGTGGCGGCCGAGGGGTGACGTGGCCGGGTCCCTCCACTTCTGGGGTCGCGCAGCTGGCACAGGACAGCGCTGGGCGAGAGCCCAGATATTTATGTCTGCGAACCCCACGCTCCGAGCCAGTGAAATGCGGCCCTCGGGCTTCCTAGTAAATCCACTTTTCTTGCCAGACCTTTGAGTTATGATCCCCTCTCTGCTCATAAACACATCGGCCCAGAGAGGTGGAGGGTCCTCCTGCTGTTGATTTAATATTTTGGAAGAAATAGGTTTATGACCTAAATATATTTCTCCCTGTTAAACGTTACGACTTCTTTGAGCTTCACGTTTGGCTTGCCACGGCTTTATGGGTGGTGTGGAGTTTCTGCTGCGGGTTTGGCTGGGGTCCCTCCGGGGCACGGCTGCCCCTTCTCAACTCCCCTGCCACCATTCGTCCTAAGTCTTGTTCTGTATCTGGATTAATGAGGGGGTGCATTTTGGAGCACGTAACAGAAAACTCAATCACGTGGACCTGGAAACAAAGAAGAGGTTGATTTTTTTCAACTAACAAGAAATATGGAGGATGACGCCAGGTTCAGAGCTCTGTGATACGGTCAGCGCGCCAGGCTCTCTCGTCCTTTCCTCTCTTCCGTTCCTAGCGTATGGCATTTGGCAGTATGCTTATCACCTCGTGGCCCAAGATGGCTGCGACACCTCCTGGCATTGCATCCAGATTCCATGCAGGACGAGGGGCAAAGCATGAAGGGAAAGTGCAGACATTGAAGGCAGTCAAATCTGTTTCCTTTTCAAAAGCCCAGGAACCTCACCCAGTGTCTTCTTATATTTTTTTGGTCATGACTGAATTACATGGTCTCCTGCATCTGCAAGGGAGATCAGAAAGTCAATATTTTTAAACACACACTTTTCCCACCAGAATGTATCTGGGTTTTATTAGTAATAAAGAGAGTGGGTAGTGGACTAGGCAAGTATTGGTATGTGTGACAATCTTCTAAATGCCTTTCGGACGTGTCCGTTCCCCTTCATCTGCGCTGACACTCCAGGCTGTTGTTAGTTCTCCCTTGGATTCTGCAATAGCTTCCTCTTTGTATTTCCACATTCCCTCTTGACACCCTCTTCCCCCACATAATCTATTTTCTACACTGAGGCCAGAGAGGTCTTTAGAGAACGTAAATCTGACCATGTCACTCCCCTGCAGGATAATGTATTGAGTTAGCGCGGTGTGTTTTATTTTTTCCTGCTGTTAAAGAGAAAATGAGAACTATCTGCCTCCCTTCTCCTCAGATGGATGTGCATGCAGGGTCTTAACTGAGTCTTAGCTACCTGGAGCGTCTGGTGCCCGAGGGAAGATGTGGGAGCTGCAGCGCTGCTCAGTGCGTGGAGATGTGGTCCTGAGTTGGGGAACGTTCCCCAAAGATACGGTTGAGGACAGGTTTGGCTACTGCTGCATTAGAACCGTGAGCCCTGATTCCTTGCAGTGCTCTGGGGAACTGCCTGACTTAGGAGGAGAATGGGCACGTGGGACATCTGGGGCGTTAGCCTTGGCAAAGGTGCTGTGCCAGAGGGCAGGCAGGCAGGATGAACGTGCGGCTTCGAGGGACCACACGGAATTGTGAAAGTATCGTATGGTAGGCAAGGCCAGCCTGTGGGCGTGCGACCTGCACATTCACGAGAAGAGCCCTGCGCGGCTCACTGCCTTTCTGCCACCGTCTTCAAATGCTTAATAATCGTGGAACAAGGGACCTTGCGTTTTCATTTTGCACAAATTATGTAGCGGGTCTTGATGCCAGGAGACAGGTGTAATCCAGAAGCATTTGGGGAACTGGACAAGAAGCCCCAATAATAAGTGAGACTGAGTTTCCTTCCAGGCGAGGGGTCAGAGTCAGATTTAATTGGATTGTTGGGACAAAGAGGAAATAAGACGATATTGCTTGTGCCTGACTATGGTGGAGTAAAATTCGAACCTGTTCCACCTGCAGAGGGTCCTCATGAAGCTCATGACATGCTGTACTTCCCCAGAGTCTACACAGAGCAGAGTCTGTACAGAGTGACACAAACAAAGATCCTTTCGATACAAACATGACATCTCGTGGCTGGGAGGACCCTGAGGGAGACGGGGATCCTCCCAGAGGAAGAGGCTGAGAGATGAAGAGAGGGGAAGTGGGATGCGGGGACACAATGTGCACCCCTTGCCCCACAGGAAGCCCAGTAGGAGAGAGCAAATGTCCTCAGACAGATTGCGGGGAAAAGATGCTTCCCATCTCCTCTGTCTGATTGGGTCACGGGCACGTGTTGAAAGCAGTCGCTGTGGCCAGGGGACTAAGATGTACTGAATGGCTCTTAAAGCCGTGCACACTCGGGGTGGGTGTATGAACCAATCAATCATCTTCTTGCATTCACTGCTTTGTGTTGGGTTTTCTGTTTGCAGCAGACAGGGTTTCACCTGGAATTCAGGTCTCAGGAGTCCTAGTTCTTTGCACTGAGCCCCATAAGAATGGCACTCTCCTCCCCATGCCCACCTGCGCTGGATGAGACAGACCCAGCAAAGAGTTGAAGGGCAGCACTCCTGGCCTGTCCTCTCCCCGCACCCCCAAGCGTCCTGCAGGAAAGGGAGGCGTGGGTTTTCTCAGCTTTGAACAGCCTATTCCAATGAACATTATTTCCCCTTCACTTTAACACTTAATAGAAAATAGTTTAAAAGATTTAAAACATTTAAGTAGGTTGATTATTTTCAAAAAGGACAGCAAAGTTTTCAAACTTGCTTCTGTCAGTAAGTTTAAAATACAATAAATAATTTAGGGTCCAATTTTCCCTCCACAGTGAAGAATTAAGAAGCTTCAGTGTCTCAAATATTCTCTTTAAAAAAAGCCATAAATTTGTCCTCTCCTTTCCTGACCTCAGAACTTGGCAGGATAGTAACCCACTAAGACTTGGGGGTGGGCTGATTAGCATGTTTTGGCAGCTGAAATTCCAGTAAGAAACAATTCTTTTCAGTTGGGGTGTGTGGGCAAAACAGATGAGCTATTTGAGGCCATTTTGCAGATGCAAAAGCTGAGACTCAGTGAGGCGATGTGACTTCACCAGGCACGGACGACAATCTGAGTAAATCCACTTCTGAGAATCAGATTTCTTTTTTCTGAGAGAGAAGGTTCTAGCCTCATTCTAAAGGGCCCAGCAGTCAGGGTTCACTCTGGGAGAAAGGCACACAGGAGTGAAGGGGTTTTTAAGAGCAGGTACAGGCACAGATGGGAGCAGTAAGGGACAGTGAGGCAACCAGGGTCTTGCTACAGTGAGAAGCCCTTAGCCTCCTGGCATTGAAGACACAGGTGGAGGAAATGGGGTAACGGGCCCAGAAAGACGTGGAGTCGGGGCAGCCCCAGCAGGAGCAGTGGTGTGGTGTGAAGGGGCACCGACTCCGTCCAGAGGCCTCGGTTGGCCAAACCCACTAGAGGGCGGAGGGCAGAGGAGCAGGTGAGGTGGCCACAGGGGACACCTCCTGGGACGCGGAGCAGGGCATAGATGTAGAGAAAGGTCAGAGAGGTGGGGGGCAGAAAGACAGTGCTGATGCATTCACCCTTAAAAATGTTACTGTCATTCAGACTCAGCTGAAGTGCATTGCTTCTCATGGTACAAACATGTTTCTACTATGATCAGACGTTCTTAGCACATGGCTCTTTCTCAAACCAAGTCTTGTATAAACCCATAAAATGTGGAGTCATTGCGGCTGTGACTTGCCCTCATCCCATCTTGGAGCCCTCGGCTTCTGCAGGACACCGGGCTTCTGTGGTCCGCAGAGCAACCCAGGGTGACACACACCCATTTTACAGGTGAGAAAACTGAGGCTGGAGAGTTGGCGCTTCCCCCAGTTATACAGACAGTGACGGCAGGGGAAGGGCTAGAAAGGCCTCGTGGTGACCAGCAGCAGTCAGCACCCCTGTGAGGCAGGAGGAGGAAACGGGGGTCGTGCTTACAGCCCATGCTGCTTGTGGGAGACGCCAGCCTCGGGCATGGCCCCTCTCCTCAGTGACGTTCCGCCTGTGGCAAGGGGCCTCTCCCTTTTGCCCCAGAGTATGCCCACACGGAGGCTGTGTCAGACGTCCTGACTTTCTAGCCCATCGATCATTTGTCTAAAAGCTGTCTTCATTCCCTAATTACTGTGACAAGTTTAGATTTTGATGCCGGCCAGACTAGGGCCCAAGATAGCAGGACACTTTGGATTGCTTCTGTCAGACCGTGGCCTTTGTCCTTGGGAAGAGCACCAGCCTGCACCCATCGCCATCATTCCCACCTCACCCACGCAGCCGTCTCCTTCCCACCAGCCACGCTGCCAAAGTCCCAGCATGCTTTGCTCACCTGGATCCTAAAAGGTCATTAATACTAAACAGGCGTAACTGTCACCCTGGCTCCAGCTGGTTTTGTTGCCATGGAATTCTGCGAAGTGCAAACCAGGCAAGGACTCTCCTTCCTGGGCTGAGCCCCGCTGAGTTGGTCAGCTTCGCATCAGTGCTGGGAAAGAAGACCACGCCCCTCCAGCCGGCAAACACCGCTTTTTGTTGGCTTTTATTACTGAGACTGTTGTAAGCAAGAGGGGGTGTTGGGAGGAGGAAGGCCAGGTGATTGAGAATCCTGAGCGTCATTTCTGTCACTGATCGGGGCTTTTGAGCTGGAAAAGAACAAAGGCAGGGAGAACGGCCTCTGAAAGCTCGAGTCACTTGGCATTTACCACTTGGACAGCGCAAGTGGTACGAGATCAAGTTCTTTTCCAGATGGAAAATGACGGATACAAGGACAGAAACGCATGAGTTGCTGATTTTTGCAAGTTATTAGATAGAGTTCGTTAGCTGACTATGACCCACCCCTGCCGTTTGCAGAAGAAACTAGGTTCAGCGAGAGGAATAGAATTTTGTCCATTCATTCTTTCATTAGTTGAACCAGTCCACCATTCATTGGTACCCAGTGTGTGACATTCCTGGTTGGTGGGGAGACAGAGGAAAGTCACAAATGCCACCCCCAAACAGTTGCTTTTCCGACTTGGGAGGCTGGCCAGCAGTGTGGCGGTGCAGTCAATACACAGGATTTGTGGCCAGACATGCCTGGGTCCGACCCCAGTCGGGCTTTGTCCTGGCTCCCAAATCCAAGCAACTGACTCAGCATTCTGCTCTGACTTCCCTCATCTTCAGAATGGGCATACGGACGTCTTCCTTTGAGGACCTGTCATGAGCATTAAAGATCATTTGTTCAAAAAGCTTACTACATAGGAAACTCAGTAACCAGTGATTTTCAGTGACAAGTGGTCTGCGCTGGGAGTGGTCCACGTGGGGGCGTCGGGGAGGGCTTCCAGGAGCAGGGGACACGAAGGCCCTCCAAGCAGAGCTGGGAGCACATGGGGGGGGCTGCACGCTGGGTGAGGATGGAGAACAGAGTGCGTGGCAGAGGGAGAAGGGTGTAGAGTGAGGGCGACAAGGCCTCGTGGTGGTGGAGACCAGACGTCACGGATGAGAAACAAGGCCTGAGGGAGGGTGGTGCCATTTCCTGATCCGAGCCCTGGTGGGTGACAGTGCCGTCCACCTGACTAGGATTGCAGGGGACACACAGGTAGAGGGAAGTGAGGAGTGTAGCCTGGGCTTTGTGGTTGTAGTGGGACTTGGCGTTGGAGATGCCTGGTGGGCCTTGGTGACATCTGGGCAGAGGGGAAGCCTGAGGGCAGTCCTCAGCACCTGGGTGGTGACAGGACAGAGGTGAGGGCAGGACCTCACTGAGGATGGGAGGAGAGACAGGGGCACCTACCCTCGCGAGAACCCTGAGGAACAAGGTATTCAGGGCTTGGCTGACGACAACCAAAGGGGGAGAAGGAGGAGGTGACCCTCAAACCAGAAGAAAATTTGTTCACCTATGATACTGAAAAGCTGTGCCATTACCAGGCTGTCAGAATGGCTGGGACCAGGGTCTCAAACAATGTAACGATGCGATATAATAACCTACAGAACAGAATGTACGGTTTCCTCCTCTGTCCTCTCCTCCTCGCCTTTGATCCCTCCTGCTAGCCGTCCTCCACCTCCTGTGCTGACCATGTCTCAGGCAGATTTCATCCTTGGGGTGGCAGAGATAGCCTCAGGCAGCTGCAGGTTTTCGTCATCCCACGTCCCACCCTGGCTGACGAGAGTCGGATGCGTTGGCCCCACAGCGTTCTGGGCTGACCACTGGGTCTCTGCCCACGTGGCTAATCAGGCCAGACCTGGAACTGGATGAGCAGGTCCTGCCCCACCCAATGCTGAAAGTGAGCGGGGACAATTTGTTCTCTGAGAAGAAAGGATGCTGGCCAGTCAAAAACACAGGTGTCTTCTGGAAAAGTAGGAAAGACAGAATCTTAAAATGAAATACTGGCTGAATTAGCATTAGGAAAATCTGAGCACATGCGCCTTTGTTTTCTCATGTTGCTCCAGACAGTGAATAACTCTGTCACAAACGAGTCTGGGTGTTAGGAGACCAAAGGGCAGTGCAAGGACCAGGTTCTTCCAGGAGAGAGTGCTCGTCACTTTTCTGTTTTCATACAGAGAGAAAAAATCTGCGAGTTTGTACACTGCTGCAGAACAAACATAACTGACTCAGGCTTTACAATTTCTGTAGCCGACTTCACATAGCTGATGGTTCCATCATGTTCTAGATACTGCGAGATCTTTGTTTCCTCCGTGAAGCTGGGGTGGCAACGACCCACCTGTTTCCCGACTCCTGACATTCTGGGCTATGGTTTGCCAGCCTCTGCCCTACCGACCTTTGGGGCTGTGGGAGGGTGGGTGTCCTGTGCATCGTAGGCTGTTCAGACACAGCTCTGGCTTCTACCCACTGGGTGCCAGTAGCAAGCCCCCAGTTGTGACAACCAGAAGGTCTCCAGACATCATCAAGTGTCCCCTGGTTGCAGAATTGGCCTTGGTTGAGAGTCACTGCTCTTCAGTGTGGTTTGCAGCTGTGTCCTCCGTGGGACGAGGACTGGCTGGTGGGTGAGAGCGGGCACCACACAGGGACGTCTCTGTCCCTTTGCCGAAGTTGACCTTGATGTGGGGCAGCTGCCATAGCCCTGACTTTCCTCTCTCGGATCTCAGGAGAAGGAAGACACAGCGGGAGGATAATTACAGTCTAGGTCTAAAATGAGATCCTCAGAATTGGAGCCAGTTGGAGCTCTTCAGTCAGCGACTGGAAGCGCCTGCCACCTATAAATAGCACAATTGGCAGCCAAAACCTCTGAAACACACTCAACATGCCAGTGTCAGAGGGAGATGTGTCCGATGCTTTACAGACTGAAAATAAATACCGGGAGTCGACAATAAATGGCATTATTAGCATAAAGGGAGTTCCTAATTAACTAGCAATCGTCCATTACTGCAGCCCTCAATTCATTAAACTGCATAATTACATAAAAACTCAGTTGACGCTCCATTCAGTCAGCGTATCTGGTATTGTCTCCTCAATAATTACTTCTGTAATTGTCAGCTTGACAGGGCAATTAAAAATGTTTGAAGACATTGTGTCAGTGTCGCCGTGGGAAGCTGTGCTCGTAGGACGCGTCTTGGAGAAGCCGTCATCTGGGCTGCGAGATGGTTCCAGCTCCTGGACGAAGGGGAGCGCAGGGACTAGGGGGTCAGAAAACATCATGTGCAGCTTTGTGGGGAAAAGCATTCGATTTGGGTGAATCGCGTGTGTGTGTTTGAGGGGCCTCAGCTTTCACCGCTGCGACGTAGAAGGGGGAGCTGGCGGACGCCAGCAGTGGGTCCTGTGCAAAAGCCTGATTCTGGGTCTGACGGAGTGGATGCCCATATGCGGTGTTGGGTCCTGGGAGTCTGGACCCGCGTGGGGTTTCCTAGGTCAGGCTGGCTGACTGTGTCCTGTCCTGGGGTTTCAGTACAGTTAGGGTCAGAAGCTCTGTGGGTGCCCAGCACTGTGGAAATGGCATCCCTCGTCGGAAGGGGATGGCCACAAAGGCTGTGTGGGTGTGGGTGTGTGTGTGTGTGCATGGACATGTGTGTGCATGTATGTGTGTGTGCATGTGTGCGTGTGTGCATGCACACGTCTTGGGGCTCCAGGCGGTCAGACGGCTTCAGCGTTCCCAGGTGTGTGTGTGTGTGTGAGGGAGACCACGGCTAGGTGCTTGGTGCTCAGGACCCACTCCAGGTGCAGAGATACCAGACCTATGACCACAAAGCTGACTCTCGGCCCCACGTCACTGGGAAAGCTGTCCCCGTGGCCCCTCCCCTGGTCACAATCGGCTCAGCAGTGAGGGGGCACAGCTGTTCGAGAGGCAGACCCCCAGGCCCCCTCCCTCCCTCCCTCCCTCCTGTCTCCTCTTTCTCTCCCCCCTGCTTAGCTATTTCTATGCAAGACACAGATCCCGACGTTTAGAGGGAGAAAAGACAGGAGTCTGTCACCACAGGTTATGGAATGAAGGGCCTTTATGATAGAAATTACCTTTAACTCACATCTTGGTGAATGGATTGTCTTTCTTGGAGGGAACAATTGCACTGGTTCTGTGGATCAGACTAAGTTTCGATCTTGGCTCAGAACCTTTCTTTTTTTTTTTAAAGATTTTATTGGGGAAGGGGTGGCATCATTTTTGATTGTGAGTCATTCATGCCATAGTCCAGTCTCCTCATTGTAAACCTGGAACTAGTTCATTCTCTCGACAAGTGGTCGTTGACTCCCTTATGAGCCTTGGCTCCGTTTCTGAATAAAGCAAGCCCACGTTTCCAGTCTCTTGGAAATTACATACCTGGTGCATGGAGATAGGTAATGAGTCACAAAGGTAATAAATTGTAAGTTAAGGGCTATAGGAAAGGAGAGCAAAGGAAAGGGCGTGAGGAAGCCGGGCGGTGGCCGCCATGTGAATATAGAATGTTCACTGAATTATTTAAAAGAGGGATTGGAATTGGCCTCTTCAGAAGGTGAGGTGTGAGCACGTGGATTGTACGAGGGGAGTGAGTTAGCCATGTGGTACCTGGGGGTCGGGGGGCTCCCTTCTGGTGGGGACGCCATTCTCAGAACACCGAGCAGGCCAGCGCGGCTGGAGCGGAAAGCCAGGAGGAGGGGACTGAGAGGGACACGGGGAGTGGGATCGTACAGGCTTTGTAGGCCAGAGGACGGGCTGAGCACAGACGGGCTGTTGGAGGGTTCAGAGCAGAGGGGGACATGCTGTGTTGTACGTTTCGGGGAGGTCCTTCTGTGTGACGCACCCTCAGAAAATTCTAGGAGGGCATGAGTGACATCAGGGAGACCCGTGAGAAGCCCATCACAGCAGTTCAGGCAGGAGGGGACAGGTGGTTAGGGCCAAGTGTCATAACAGTGCCTGTCTCACAGGTTTATGGCAGGATTCAATGAGATAAGGTCGGCATGAGCTCGGCAGGTTGGCTTACGTAATGTCAGCACGCAGTGAATGGCAACTCCTACTATCTAAACGTGACCTCGTGTCGAGGTGGAGCCACATGGAGCCCTAGATTTTGTTCAGGTTTTAACTCCTCCTTTTTAATTTTGGAAAAATTTCCCAGGTGATTCTGCTCTGCGTCTCAAAGTCATACTAATGGTCCAATATGTTTGTACAAATTATCCTCAGCTACGTATCCATGCAGATTCTCCAGAGAGAGTTATATAATGTTCTTGAAATAATAGAGTGGCCCAGTTATTCTAGAATATTAGCAGCATAGAATGTGCTCAGTATTTCTTTGGTTTATTAAAGCTACCACTACCCATCTCTTCCTTTTCCAAAGCACTCTGTTCCCACAGAAGCATCAAAGATGCAAATAATACAGAGCCAGTTCTCGTAACTCCTAACCTTCTTATTCTGCCCAAGGTGCCTCACGCTGGCACCTGGGAAGATGCTGACTGCCTGACGGGGCAGCTTTCATTCCTTTAGCCGCTTCAAGTTAGACACTTCAAGACCCATGTCTCTCATACAGCCCATCTTTGCAAAGTTTTAAAACTATCAGAACTATAGGGGGGACACAGGTTTCCTTGTACAATACCATCGCCCCCACCCCCACGAAAAATATTTCCAGACAGACTCCAAATGCTTCTTACAGTTTCCATCTGACTGCTGTTACCAACCACAGACTGTTAACAGTCCTGCTTTCATTTGAGGGAAGTTAGGGAAAGCAGAGCGAACGCAAACAGGAGGGCATTTCGGTTTCAGAGCGTTTGGGTCACTTGTCCATGCTGGCTAACGCCCAGTTAGACACCTCCAGTCGCAGCCTGAGGGTGGCGTCATGCGTCTCAAATCCCAGAGAGAGCCGTCACTGCGGTTGGCCTTTCCTGCTGACATGTAGATGAAGTGCTGTCACCTCTGCCCGGCTGACTTGTGCCCCTGGCCCCCGTCACCCTCGCCACTCAGTCCTGTTCCAGCCGAGGTCGGACACGTGCAGCGGGGTGCCTCCAGGGTCCCGTCTCTTTATTGACCCCTATTTCTCACATTTAAAACGCTCTGTTCCCTGAACTCGTCCCGACGCCGGGCTGTGTGTGAGCTCCGTCCTGGGTCCTTAGCCTCCAGGTCTGCAGGTGTCAAGAATGGGGCTGCTGTCAGGTGACACTTCCCAGGTCCGTGTGTTCTTGGGTTTCCTGAAAGGCACTTTTCTCCATCACTTGCTTCTCCTTACTGATTCGTTTCTCTCTGCCTCTGAGTTTCTCAGACCTTGGGGAACCTTCCTAGCTTAGATGTGAGCACAAACACTTCCTGTGGCCGTGGCTGTTCCTGCTGCACGGAGGCTGTTCTCCACAGCCTCTGATGTTCCTTGTCAGCCTCCCTCTGGCATCCCCTCCTCCTTTCATGCGGATGCTGCCAGGATCTCAGAACTGAAAGCTGCCTCTCAAATTGGCCCCAGACTTCCTCTCCCACAGGCAGGGCTGAGGTGGTTTACTGGGCCCTATTGGCATCTGCCTCACCGCCTGTACTTTTATTTCTCTTTCCTGCTGTTTGCGTTCTAACTACAAAATAACACCTTGTTTTTGTTTTTTGTTTTAAATCCCATTCATTAGAAGTTCTCCTTTCAACGTCCAAGCTGAACTTGCCTTTGTCTCTGTTTCCTCCCTTGGGTTTGAGATTAGTCTGCTGAGCCACCAGCAGTCGCGCCCCGACAGCAGGGTCCATCTGTTGCTTTTCACGAGCCAAGCCCAAGGCTTTGTCTGGGTGGCCATGGCCCTACTTTACAGGTGGGGACACGGAGGCCACACTGGTGGGGCAAGGTGCCCTCTCTACGGTAGCACCCCTCTCCTAGCTGTTCTCTGTTTCTGCAATTTCCCACCCTTTGTGCTTGAACCTACCCTCTGGGTCACCCCCGGTTTGCCCCCCCATTCTGAATAGGCCTTAGTAGTGTGTTAGCTGCTCAGATGTGCATCAAGTCAAAACAGAAACAAGAGGAGGAGAACCCGAGGTAGGGGTCCCCGTACCGTGCCCCGAACCTCTGGTTCCAGCCACAGCCCCAGCTGGACTGAAGCGAGCCATCCTCGGAAGGAATGGGCTTAGCACCCCACAGGCAGTGGACCAGGTCTCCCTCTCTTCAGGGGACTTGGTCTAGGACACAGCTCAGGGACCAAGCCCTCCCGCCTGCGGACCTGCCCCCAGGTCAGCAGAGGCGTCTTGGCAGCCAGCCAGAATTGCCGGGTCGAGTCATCTGTGTCCTGTGCATGATGACGTGCTTCCCAGTCCCCTAAGAGGCAGGTCTGCGGTTCACACAGCCCAGCTGGCCGAGGGCTGGGGGCTGGCCCGTGCTGTCACAGAGATGGGTGCCCACAGGGCTCGGCTTGGGGCCGTGTGCCTGGCTGTTGCTGTCATGGTCATGCTGCCTCCTCTCAGGGCTCCTGAGACGTCGTTACACAAAGAACAGAAGCGTCACTGCTTTCGGGCCCAGTGGGCGCCTTGGTCGGTGCCCAGCACATGGATCTGAGGGAGAGCACGTGGTCCCCAGAGGTCGGCATGAAGCACCATCATGCTCTTGTGGGTGGGGGGCGGGCCCACAGCATGGAGGCTGCCGGCAGGAGACACACGTCCGGTTTGCAGACGTTGGTGTGTGACACTGAAAACACACCCATCAGAGAGGCAGTCTAGAACGACCGCACTGGAATCCGTAGTTTTCAGTCCAGGCGATTCTGACACAGCGAAGCTTGAGAACAATTAATGTTTGCGACGCCTTGTGTGCAGTCCCTTCTGTGTCCTGGGATCCGACTCAGGCCCCTTGGCAGCCCCCTTTACTCAGTATGAGGCAGGAGGCAGGGACAAAAAAGCGTCCCCTCCAGCTTCTTCATGCGTGAGGACTCCTTAGGTTGGAGGGGACCAGGCAGCCTGCCTCTCCTCCTGGTCCGACCTGTTCTTTATTCGAACTGCTGCGTGGCTGTCCTCCAGGTTTGTGGGAAGCCACTTCCAATAGGGAGAAAAAGAGAGACCTTCTGAAGCAGAAAACGCCTTTTTAAGTAAGTGAGCCTCTGAGAAGAAGAATGTTTCACCTATTGGATCCTCCCATAGGAGGTCCACCCCATATCCCATGGCCCAGGGGTTCCCGGGGCCACATTCCACATGCACGGGATGGGTCGGGTCCCTCCTGGTGTGTGTCGGTGGCAGGAAGCTGTGTCCTCTGCTGGGCCGTGCCCAGTGCCCGGTGCAGGACCAGCTTGGTCGGTTCGGTGAGCACCAGCTGGCCGAGGGGATGGCCTGGGGCGCATGTCCTCAGCCTGTCACATGAGCCCAGCTCTGAGGCCCAGATCTCGGCGTGTCCCCTGACCACTGCGGCTCTCAGGCTGCTCCCCTGGAAGGACGAGTAATGATCGGCCGACCTCAGAGGGCGGCTCTGAAGGTCGGTTATTACAAGCTCCGTGCGTAGTGTGGGTTAGGATCCAGTGTCCATTAGTGTTAAACTTAAAAAATAAAACTATAAAATGTTATCAATTTTTAATTTTGCTGAATAGGCCATTAGAAGGATAGAAGAAGTAGCATTTATTATCATTAGTTAATGTAGAAAGGACATCTTCACATAAAAAATAGAGGAAGGGCATATGTCAGAGTCATGACATTCCTTTAAGATTTTGATAAATGTAACTTTATAAAAATTATCCACACTGTCTTGATTTAAAAAAACAACCATCAAGGACTAATGGAAATGTTTCCCTGTGGTTTGTGTATGTTTTCTCGTAAAACCTCTGGACCTGACTGCGGCTCTGTGTGAGGGGCTGACACACGAGTGCTTCCTCCTGGTCTCAGAGGGCCTGGGCCACGTGGTCCTGGCCGTGGTGGGGGGGAGGGCATGGTCACTGCTGCCTTGTGGGGGGGGCCTCTGCACAGGACTCTGTCTTGACTCAACCAGGAGAGTTCTTTGTCCCTAATTGTGACACTTGGCCACACTTACCTCCTCTTGAGGTCTTGTTCAGTCAGCGCTTTCTGGAATAAACTCCCTTTATTCTTAGCACTGCGCTGGGTACCACGGAGGCTCTCAGGGTCAGCTGGTGGCTTCATGGGGACTGGATGCCACAGGCCTAGGGGCTGTGTCCACGTGGGCTGGGGTGCTGAGCGTGTGTTGTCATCGAGCAGGCTAGTCGGGACTCATTCATATCACGACCATGAGGGGTCCGAGTGCAGCAGGTGAGGACAAGTGCCACCACCCAGGCACCTTCAGGTTTGTGACGGCGTCATCCTGGCCCTGGTTCTGGGGCCACAGCCAGTCGCACACCCAAGCTCAGAGGCGTGTGGGAGGGGACAGCCGAGGGCCTGGGAACAAACAGGCGTGAACAGACTGCAGGTCGCCGTGAGAACATACTCGCCGGTTAACGCAGGACGCTGTCTTGAAGTGGCACGGCCACCCCCCAGGTGCAAACAGCCTGTTCAGGGCAGACTTCGGGCGAACTGCAAACCCAGTGAGGTCTCTAAGATGACACGATGTGTAAGACCCGGGGCCCTGTGTCTGCCCTCCTGCGTTCGAACCCCAGCGCCCACAGTTACTGGATCGGTTTCCTTGGATACATTTGACCTTGCCCGACTCCTCGTCCCCCGTTCTTCAGTGTCGTCCTCTGTCATAAAAAGATACTGAGACCACCGGCATGCTGTGGGTATTACACGTAATGCGTGCACGGTGCTAAAACTGCTTGGCACGTAGCATAAGCGACAGCTAAAAGTATTGCCACCAAGGTTCCAGTGCCACGTCGTGTCCCCAACCCCGCGCTTTCCTGCCACGAATCACGCGTGAGCGCACTCACCACACAGGTGTGCGACGGCCCTGCGGGTGCCGCCTTCCTCAGCCCCTTGCAGGGCCATTGGAGCACAGGTTGGTGATCCTTCTGTCACTGCAGAGCATGGCCCGTGTGGGAGGGGCTCAGACTTCCCTACAAGAGCCCATGCCTCTGGCATGTCCTTCAGACGTAGATTCTCGTCACGTTGGAAGGTGACGATGGGGAGACTGTGGCCAGAGGAAGGGAGCTGTGGGCGTGTCTGCAACGCAAACTGGGGTGCTGGTGCCCCAAAAGGGCCAAGGGCCCGTGCTCCCACCTGTTTATGTCCCCTCCCAGACAAATGCTGCTTCTGGCCGGAACCCACACCTGTCCCACGCCCCCTGCCTCTCCCTGGGGGCTGCCTTTCCCGTGGCAGGGGCTGGGACACACGGCTTGAACGGAATCCTGTGTAGCCAAGCCCTTTCTTTATTCTCAGGATCCTTTTGCAGAAGGAAATGCTTGCTCCAGCTCTCCCTTCCAACAAATAAGTCTTTGCGGGGAAGGCAACGCCTTCAGAGCTTGGACAGTTCTGGCTTTTATGGTTAACATTAGAAGTTGAACAAAATTAATGAACGTGTCAAAATTTCTGAGGGTTTGAAGACTCAGACTCATTGGGCAGAGGTTTCCATGAATGAGCCAGCTCTTCCCACTGATCATAACTGCTGGTCATTGAGCAGACGAGGCAGGTTGGGGCTCCTGTGGGGACAGAATGCTGACGTGGGGGGAGCCGGAGGGCAGCAGAGGTTTTCCAGCATCTGCAAAGTTCGGGGCTCAGAAAGGTTAATTAGAAGTACGGTGTGAAATTCAAGCAAGTTTTTGTTTTGGAGACTTGGGCTCAGCTAAGGACAGCTGAAGTCGGACCACAGGTTCTGGTTTAGGTGAGGGAGTCTGCTTCCTTGGGGGGATTAACCAGCAGGTTAAAGAGAAACCCTGACCCTATTTGGGGATAACTCTTAAATTCAAACACCTAAGAAGAGCTAGACAAATTTACGGAGTTCCGACTGTCCAGTGTCACCCCAATAAATTTGATTAAAAATACGTATTTCTGGACTCACTCTTGATATTCGGATTCAATACGTAACTGGTGTAGGATGCAGAAAGCGGCGTTTGAAAGGTTCCCTGGGGAATCCAGGTGTGAGAGCCTCTGCCTGGGCTCACCTGCTGTATCAGTGCATGCTGGTTAAGAGCTGAGCTCCTGCAGTTGGCCGGGGGGGAGTGAGAACTGCACCTCTGCTCCCCGCTACCCCCGGGCTGGGAAAGCTCGGGCAGTGAGACACTTAAACTCTCCGATGCTTAGAAACCAGTGAAGACGAGCACAGTGGTCACCCCACAGGGTCATGTGAGGTGACATGTGCAGGGCCCGTAGCAGACGGCCTGGGGTCGCTCACGGCCAGGGGTGAGTTACTACCGCCAGCGTCCACCTGCTACAGACACGGGTGTGTCTCACTTTGTACAGCTGGCTCTAGAGGAGAAATGAGCCATCACGCCTTAACGACAACAACAAAAAGAATGTACAGAGCGCTTGTGAGGCCCAGTTCTCAGTGCTGTCCAACCCTCTGCCCATTTATTCTTACAACAGTCCCGCGAGCCAGGAGCATTATTCCCATTACACAGATGAGGAAAGTGAGGCCTGCCGAGGTTATGAGGCTCCGCCCTGGGCAGATGACTTCTCCACAGGAGCCGTATGCAGGGCAAATGTTTATTTGACCTCTGCCCAGAGTGAATGTCATTCTATTTAGCAGAATTGGGCGCAAGCACAGTGGTGACTTTTAAAGCTGCCTTGTCCTAGGGTCGTGCCGCCTAAAGGGTTAGGTGACGATTTCTGCTTTTCCTCCTCAATTCCCACGGGAGGCGCTGCTTGGAACGTCCTGCCCTGAGATAATGTGGGTACCTGCTCCCAGCTCCAGCGTCTCCCCCCTGCTGGGTGGTCTCCCCACTGAGCTGTTGACATGTCAGGTCACGGCCACTGTCCTTCTCAGAACCTACCCATGGCTCCCGTGGTTCTCAGAGTAAAAGCTGACATCTCATGACGGTTTTTTTTTTTTTTTTTTTAAAGATTTTATTGGGGAAGGGGAACAGGACTTTATTGGGGAACAGTGTGTACTTCCAGGACTTTTTTCCAAGTCAAGTTATTGTCCTTTCAGTCTTAGTTGTGGAGGGCGCAGCTCAGCTCCAGGTCCAGTTGCTGTTGCTAGTTGCCGGGGGTGCAGCCCACCATCCCTTGCGGGACTCGAGGAGTTGAACCGGCAACCTTGTGGTTGAGAGCCCACTGGCCCATGTGGGAATCGAACCGGCAGCCTTCAGAGTTAGGAACATGGAGCTCTAACTGCCTGAGCCACCGGGCCGGCCCCTCATGACAGTTTTTACGGCCCTGTGTGGTTTTGTCCTCCTCGCTTACTGAACCTCACCTTTTGTCGTTTCATTATCATTTTTTTTTATTGTCCCCGTCCCACTGCTGGAGTGTGAGCTTCCTGAGGGCAAGGGCTGACTGCCTACAGTCGGCACAGAACTGGAAACAGGAAGTCTTTGCTGAGTTAATGAGAAATGCAGCGCCCAGCAGATACGTGAGATTTCTTCCTTATTGACCCGTAGGAGTTTCTGGATCTCTGCTGAACTTCATCTTGAATTGTATTCTGCTTTGCTGGGAGCTTCCTCTGGTTTGTTCAGCAGCCGACCAGTGCACTCCTTAAGTGGGAAGGCTCCTGGTCGCTTTTAGGGCCCCAGAGCCTTTTCCTGCTACTGTTTCTGGATCAGACCCATTTGGTGAAATGGGCCACGTGATGCAAAACACCAGATTTCAGTAGCCGACACCTTCCTATGTCATTTGCATAAATAACTTTGCTCCGTGAAAGAGAAGGTTAGGTCCCCCACACAGCACAGTGGGGAAGGAAGCAGGTTGGTGCGAGGCGCCCTGGTGAGGGCGGCCTGAGGGGCATCTGTGCGATTCAGCGCCTCTGAGCAGACCGAAGAGGTTAATGTGGTGAGACCATGTCAGGATGCTTTGGGCACAGGACCTGCTACGCGGTAGCCACCGACTTAATAGCAGCAGTTACTTAGTTTCTCTCTTGGTTCCACATCACTTTCCTCTCACAGCCAGAAAAAAATGAGATGGAAAGTCTTTTTTTTTTTTGTGAGGGTGATTTGGGACTCTGCATTTGCCAAAAATTTGTTTTATGTTATTTGTTCAATCAAAAAAGAATGTCTTTGTCCATAAGCTGATTCCAGTGGAAACAGTGTTGCTTTTCACTCAGGCTACAACTGAATGATGTTTTTCCATCCTGAGCACGTGTGGGGCTGTGAACGCAGGTCTACATTATCTTTATTCTCAGAAAATGGCATCTTGAGAGAGTTGACCTTTCGGGACATATCGAGTCCCTATTCGGCGTTTAGTCATGCATACCGGCAATTTGATTTCTGCAAATACATTTCGGAGCTGTCTCTTAATGACTGTGTGCTGTGCAAATACCCTCCAGGCAGTAGGACTGTTGTGTGCATCTGTGCAGGCTGCTGCTGGGGAGATTCCTGGTCGAGGGCCAGGGCGCTGAGTCGTGAGCACTCGTTAGGGAGATGGCTGGTATGGGAGCAGTGACCAGTGCTTCTGTCTGTGATACGCGGGACAGCTACAACATAATTTCAAGAGAAATCCCAGCTTTACCCTTAATCCATTTACAAGCACTAGTGTACACGAGGTCTCTAGCTATGTGCTAGGGACACGGGCAGCAGAAGCAGCGGCCATAACACAGCTGCCAGTTTCTCGGCCTGGGCACCTGTGGTGGACCAGGGGTCTCGCCAGGGCCTCCATGGCCATCAGCTCAGACGTGGCAGCGATTGCATTTCTGCAGCAGCTGCTTGTTTCTGTGGGTCTGTGTCTCACCGGAGCACATTATTTTTATCGCACTGGGGAAGGGAGGAAATTGGAAGCCCAAGGACAGTGATACTGGGTTGATTGATGGGATGGAAGGAGAAGCCACAGGTGAGAGATCTGGGCCTGTCACAGGCCCGTCTCTGGAAGGTGAGGGAAGAGCGGTGAGCAGGTGTCTCTGGTCGTGTGAGCCGGCCACAGGCGAGCGTCCTTAGGGCAGTGACAGTGGCTTATTGATTAGCAGGGGCCGTCATCCTCTGGTCTTGCCATGCTGACCGGCCGTCTCATTCCCTCATATAACAAAATGTGTCGGTTTTGCTGAGGTGCTTCTCAGGGAATTGGGGAACATCTGGGGCTGCTGCCATTGGAATCTGAGCACCCACAACCATCTTTCCGCATTTGGAGCTCCCGAATTCAGCACACGGAGCCTCGAGTCGACCGTGGTGCATGGCTGGACTCCACAGGCGCAAAAACCGAGAAGGGGAAGCCCTGGGAGAGGAGAGTTTTTCCTCCGTTTTGGAAAAGTGTGGCTTCCAAGGCGAGCAGGGTGGGGCACTGAGCTGGCAGCTCGGGACTGGAGGAAGCGGGAGGCAGGACGGGGGCAGGTTTCTGAGGCTCAGGTCGTGGGGTGTCCTCACTTCCTGTGCCGGGGGGGGGGGGGGGGGGGGGGGGGGGGGGGGCGGGGGGGTGAAAGGAGCCACGGCTCACACTCGACCTTCCATTCATTTGTCGACTGCTTGCTCAGCCCCTGTGATGAGTGTTGGGTACGGTGACAATAAAACCAGGGTTCTTGGCATCATGGGACTAACATTTTGGTGCAGGGAACAGAGAATGAGCAAAACATAAATAAATAAGACAATCAGTGACTGCGATAAGTTCCAGGAAGGAAATAAAGCTCCTGCTGGCATGAGATGAGGTGTGTGGACGGGCGACGACAAGGGGCCACGTGCCAGGACGGGTGGGGGCAGAGGGGGGCACAAGCCCCCGGGCTTGGACTTCAGAGCAGCGAGGCCCCCACCCCGGGCTGCACGTTGGGATCTCCTGGGAGCTGTAGAGTTTCCTGGTGCCTGGTTCCCTCTCCAGGAGATTGTGATTTCATCGGTCTGGGGTTTGACCCAAAATTTTACGTATTTTAAATGCTCCCCAGTGACTCTCCCCAGTGATCCACGGTTTGGAACCCTACCTCAGAGGAACAGGAAGGGGCTGCATGGCTGGGACCCATGGGGCGGGGATTCAAGACGAGGTGACCTGAGGTCTTTCAGGGCCTTGGAGGACATTCTAAGGAGTTAGGCTTTGCTTTTAATCGGTAAAATCAATTAATTAGTTTCTACTGTGCAGTGTGTATGTGTGTGCGTGTTGTGTGTGTGTGTTGGGGGGGCCTCAGCCTCGTGTCTCCTCACGTTTTTAGTGGCCCCCCCGCCCTCTCCCCTTCCACGTCTCCTGACTGAGCTGTGTCTGTCCTCTTTTCGTGGGTCCACAGGACCCGGCAAGACCCTGCACGCACACCGTCTAGCTGATTCTTCAGCAGCTTCGCTCCTCCCCACTTTACAGATGAGCCCACTGAGGCTGGGGGAGATTCAGCCCTTGCTCAAGGTCACTCACTGTTCAGTGGGGGTCGCGGATGGAGCCAAGCTCTGTGATTCTAGGACCTGTGCTCTTAGCAATGAAGAAACGCTGCCGTCTGCAGGAGCAGTTTTGCAGGTTTCTTACCGGATGTGCTCACTCCTCCCTGAGCCTTCCAGAGCGTTCTGTGTGGCAGGAGGACATTTATGAGATGTCAGCCACTGGAGCTCCCCTACTTCTCTTCTGTCCTCCACCTTCTCAGAATAAAGGAGGGCGGGAGGGAGAGAAGGAGACAGAGAGAGAGAGAGAGAGAGAGAGACTGACTCTCCGTCCTGGGCTAAATGCCTCAGGGTGACAAACAGAAATAATTTGCTGGTCTTGGCTTCTTGGGGAAGAAGGACTCAGAGGACCGGCCATGTGGGCAGGACGGGGGCCGGGGTGATGGCTGACGCACTCACTGTGCCCTGCCCTGGGCTGGGACGAGGACAAGACGACAGCCTGGAGGCCACCCCTGCGTCCCGTGGGTGTCAGTGGAGCACCAGTGAGGAGGGCGGTGTCCTCGGGAAGGTCTGGGGTCCGTCTGTGCAGTTGGGACCAGAAACAGTATAGACAGGACCCCCCTGCTCCTCTGTGCGCAGCAGAAACAGAGAAGCAGGTGGGCGTGAGCAGGAAGGTGAGGGTTCTGAGCAGCCGCCCTCGGCTGATGGCTGAGGGTCGGACGGGATGATGGATGAACCAGGAGGCACCTGCGGCCCCTGGAGAATCTCTAGCAGCCGGTTGCCCCCGGCTCTCAGCCTGTCTTGACGTCCGGAGCTCAGACACAACTCAGGGACAAGATTAAGATCCCGCTGTTGGGGAAGAAAGAGGACTCGCGACAGAAATTTAGTTGAGTTCTTTTTCAGCGAGGGTGGGGAGTGGAGCCCGCCATGGCCTCTGGGAGACCTGTGCTGTCTCCCCGGATCCTGCAGCTCTGGGACCCTGTCTGCAGCTCCTCCAAGCCCTGCCCTGGGCTCAGGGTGTTCAGGAAACAACCCGGGGTGTCCCCAGAGCCCTCCCTGCCTCGCTCTGGGGCATCGCACAGATGTCCCTGCTCCCCCGGGGAGGTGCCCCTCCCCTTGTGCCCCTGCATAATTGGGAAATTAAAAGGGTCATCAATCACCGTGCAGCCAGAGGCAGCTCTCTGGGACCTACTCTTCACGGTGATTAATGGCAGGCAGCCCCTCCCCACTCCCCAATCCATTTTCCTGCCACTGTTCACTCCCTCTCTCTGCCACGTCCTCTTCGTCCCTGTCCCAGGGAATCAGGGTTCCTGGGGACGACGGATGGACTCAGTGTTCAGCGTTTCCTTGCTGCCACTGGCTCAGGAGTGGACCCCGCGTGAGCCCCCAGGAGCACACGGGGCTCTGGTCCCGGCTCTGTCTTGTGCCAGCTGGTGCGCCGGGCACGTCACGTCAGCTTCCTGGTCAATAAAACGGGAGCCGAGCAGACGGCAGTGAGGCTGCCTGAATGCCACTGCCCCTCCCTCCTGTACTGTCACTGTCACTGCTCTGGTGAGCAGTGTCCTGCCCTTCAGTGTCCCTGCAGGAAGGGCTGAGGACCCAGCTGCAGGGTGTCACTGTTTCTGCCACTGAGTGACGCTGAGGATGGAGAAGAGGGTGACAGTCACTGGCGTGAGTGCCCGCATTGCACACCAGGGACCACAACGGCCCTCAGACCCACACCATCGCCCCGTGTGGCCGATGAGAACACTTGCTGAGAGAGGGACAGTGACCTGCTGCAAGTGACACAGCAAGTGCGAGGCAGAGGTGGGTGGGCCTGGTTTCCCAGAGATAAGTGTGTGGGCGTCGGGGGGGGGCGAACTGGTACAGAGGGGCCGAGGGCGCGGGTGTGTCCCACAGAGCTCAGCCGCAGCCAGAGGCACACGCCTCACGTGGCAGCAGGCGGAGGAGGCGACACGCTGGTCTCTGTCTCCTCGTGTCCCTCGCATGCGTGGCCCTACGGCCCCAGCTGGGAGACACGGAGACGGGGATTTGGGTAGAAACAGTGGGGCCACCATAGCACACTTAGAGGAATTCTCAAAAGAGGAGCTGTTTTGGGGGACTGTGACGAGAGGGACTGGGCGGCCCCTGGGTCCGCGCACTGCCTCTGCCTCCCGGAATCAGAGGGGCCCCACCAGGGAATGGCTGCAGGTGCCCTTCCCGAGAGGCTTTTCCCACAGCTCGGGTCACTGGGGGCTTTTTCCCGCCGGTACCGTGGGGGCCAGGCCGTCCACTTTTGCCTCAGACAGGAGACAGTTCCAGGAAGGCCGCGGGCAGGCCTGACAGCTCGGGCTGGCCGGTTCTAAGGGGACAGTGTCCACAGGGCCGAGGGAGGGGAGGGGTCCGGAAAGGCCTCACCAAGGAGACCTCACAGCAGAATTCTTGAGCATGAAGGACGCATTCACGTGCTCCTTCACGATGCTGCCTGTAGGGTCTGAGCAGGGCCACCTCTGTCCCCGGAATGTGTGCCCAGGCCCGGAGTGGGCACAAGGCAGGGGGGTGGGACACGCACAGCGGACGGCTCAGGCTTTGGGCCAGGCAGAAGGAGACTGTCCCTGAGCCAGCGGCACCCAGAAGGCCCGCGGCCAGGGTGGAGTTTGTCCCGAGCCCTGAGACAGGTTGATGTTGATTAGACTGTTGTGAACTGGAGGGTTGTGTTAGGGCTGTTCTGTTGCACACACGTGTGTGGGGAAAAGCGTGGAAGACACAGGCGCGCGCTGAACAAAGAGGAGCCCCCACAACCACGAGCCTCCTGACGTCCCAGTGCCTCCCTGTAACGTGCTCTCGTAGGATCTGCTCTGTCTTCAGTGATCAGTCTTGCAGCGATAAATACATACGTGCACCCCCATTCTAAACAGACGAATCACATTCTCGTCTATGGATACTCCTTGCTTTATTTAATCAACGCTCTATTGTCAGGTTTTTGCATTGCCTGCCATTTTGCGTCATTATAAATGCTGTTGTGATTACGGTCTTTGTACGTGAAGCTTTGTGCAGCCGTTCCGCAGGGAAAGCCGAGTGTGTTTTCAGCAGGTAGGCAGAGTCTGGGGGCACCAGCAGACCCGAGAAGCCACGGAGGGCAGTGTCTGCAGGCCTACTGTGTGCCAGGCACTGCACTCTGAGCTTCCTTTCACATAGGAGCCATTCACTTCAGGAGCCTTGGGCAAGGCCCATGTTTCCTGTGAGGAGCTGAAGCACAGAGAGGTTCAGCCACCTGCCCAGCGTTGTACAGTAAGCAGCCGAGTCAGGAGCGCGTCTCGGTCGGGGGAGCCCAGAGCTCAGGCTCGTCCAGGCAGTGTCAGTGCAGCAGGGGTGCTTGAGGCTCTCCCTGTGCCCTAATCCTCACGGCTTGGACATCATCACTTAGGGAGACGTGTGAAAAGAGACTAATGAGCACCCGGGAGCCTTCATTCCCTTCTCGTCGGGATGGGTGATGTCAGCAAAACTTCTTGCTTGGAAATATATTGTTTTGAACTTGGCAACCTGTAAGCTGGGTTGCCATGGTTACCAGAGAGCCCTAGGGAATGATGAACACAAAGGGTGGGCTTGAAACACAGTCAAGCCCGTCGCCTCCAGCCTCACCCTGAGCTGGTGACAGATCCTCCTGTGCCCAGGGAACCCCACACACAGTCTCCACACACGGCCAGGCAGACAAAGCACCCCAGCGATTTCGGTGTGGAGTGACTCCTGGTATTTATCGGGCACTTCATGAGGGTTACCTATTTAATCCTCCCCAAACCCTGCATGATACATGCTACTACGTTCCCATTTCACAGGGGAAGCCAGACACGCAGCGAATTTCAAAGACATGCTCAGCGTCACACAGCTGGCAAATGGCAGTCTGGGCCCAGAGCCAGTGCACGTATGTAGCCCAGCCCTGCGAGAGCCACAGCTCACGACAAGTCACAACAAACATCATCTGCGGGCATCTAGATGGGACCAGAAGGGCCTGGGTTCCTGGAAGGGCCACAGAGGCTGGGGACGAGGACGACAGGTGTCACTGCACGGCTGTCGTGAAGCAAGCAGGCACCTGGAGGTGATACGGACACGAGTCCTCCTTCCCACGTTCCCAGGCATCTGGCAGTTATGCCTTCAGGTGGCAGAGCCCCGAGCACGGTGCCAGGGTTCTAAGGGTCACCTGTTGGATTCGCCTTCGTTATTTAATGCCAAGATCCTCGGGCAGACCCACATCCCGATGCCTACGGGGTCCTGAGCTGGAGTGGGATGGGGGCTGAGCCGATGGGGGCACCCAGCTTCCTGTAGCCGGCAGCAGACCTCTCCACGCAGCAGTCACTCAGAGTTGCCAGATCTGATGATTTCAGAAGCTGAGGATCTGGGTGGTTCTGTGAATCTCCTGATTATAAAATGTTACAATCTTTTTTTTAAAAAAATGGAAGCTCTGCAGGCAAAATGAAACCGTGCTGTGGGCCCGACTCGAGCTGTGCTCGAACCGCACTGGTGTTTGAACACTGTGCTGGCTGAGCCCTGGTGGAGGCCTCTGGCTGAGCCGGGCTGGGCACCGGCCACACCGTGCCCAGTGGCCCTCCCTTTCTCAGGCCGCAGTCTGGCGTTTTACATTCTGTGAACCACCGTGATCGATTAGTGCATCTTGAAATCATTTAGCTGATGGCGACCAGCACTTAAAAATGATACAAAACAGAACACTTTGGAAAATATCAAAGCACTTTGTATGTAACAGAGGCAGGATTGAGTTGTAGAACATGTGTTGGTATTACCCGTACTGTGAGGCGTATGATAGAACGGCCCAAAAGTTTAAGGATTCACTTTTCAGGGGAGATTACCCAGCTTAGGGCCAGAGGAGCTGTGCACGTTGCACTTGTGTGACCCCGGTGACAGTGCGTGTCAGTCACCGTCGCATAGGCTGAGGAGCCTGAGCTCTGTCCCTGCCTCGCTGTGTGGCCTTGAGGACAGCACCAGACCTCTCTGTGCGCATTCCCTCATCTGTAAAAGAGGGTGAGGCTTCAAGGACTCAGTGCTTGGAAAGTACTCAGAACAGGGCCTGGCACATGGCAGTGTCATGGCTGTGACTTGCTGCGGCATCTGTGCCATCCTGCCTCCAGACGCATTTACTGTGGAGTCTGAGACAGGGCGTCCTCCTCCTCCCTTCTTATGAGTGACAGGAGCTCCTCAGTTACAGGGACCTGCTTCGGCGTTTATCCTGAGTCGTCTGGTTTGTCAGCAGTACGGCCCAGAGAGGGGCGGTGAATTGTGATGGACTTCCGTGGACGGCTGAGAACACCCTCCAGGGCCTCGTCATCACTGTGGGATCGTGGGGGTTCTAGGTCCCCACATCCGGCTCAGCTGAGGCTTTATGAATCCCTGCAGCCCGCCCTGCATTCCCCCAGGCAGCCCTCCTCACACGCCCAACACCGTGAGGACGCCCCATTCTGCCATGTGGAGGTGGGGACACACGTGTGCACGAAGGCCCAGTGACGTGACCGAGGTCCTGCAAGGGGGGGGCATGAGGTGCGGGTGGGTGCCTGGGGCCCTGGGATGACGGGCAGGAGAGAAGGCCACTTGTGGCCCCAGTGGCCAAAATCTCAGTCTGGAGCCAGGTTCTGGGGTGTCCGTTCTGGTGGGCAGCGGGGAACCCTCCGGGGCTGTGTTTCTGCTGCATCCTAATGCGTTAGGTAATGCGAGTGCCAGCTCGGTGAATACAGCACCTCCTTATTTGATCAAGTCTGGTTTCCCTGGATTTGGTTAAGCAGCCTCCCCATTCCTCAAAGATAAGTTTCCCAAGTTACTGTTGGAAATTCAAACACTATTTTCTCTTTAGCTGGGAAGTAACCACAGAGAGACAGTTTTACATAAGGTTGTCACTAAACCACTCAGTTACCTTAATTTTCTCACTTCCTCAACTGAATTTCAAAAGTCATGATCTCCAAGGAGCTGAGCAGTGACAGGGAGCTGTACTCACCGCGACAACCATAACAATGACGACTGTGTTCCGAGCGCGCTCCGTGTGTCGGGCTGGGGCTCTGCCGGCTGCGTCCCCTTCGGTCTGCACAGTGACCCTGAGTGGGGGTGGTTTCCATTTTACACAGGAGGAAACTAGGCTCCCGCGCTGGGGCTTCTTACTGAAGCTGACGGGCAGTAAGCGGTGAAGACGGGAGCTGGACACAGGGCCACCTGACTCCTGCTCTCGGGTGCGGGGAGGACGCGCGCTCCGCTGGCATTCGGGACACCGCAGTTCAGGCTCCGCCTCTTGGCTTTGGACACACTGCTTCCCTTTTTTCACATCTCCATGTGAGCGCTCCTCAGCCCCATCTTCCCTTCATCTGTCTCCTTCTAGCTGAAAAAGATGAGAGGAAAAAGTTCAACACCCTGCCCCCAATCCAGGGGGGGCAAATAGTTGTCACTCGATGGCCGGGTGGTGCCACCCGGGACCAGTAGACGAGAATGCCGGGCGCTGGCAATGGGGGTGTCGCCTGCCGTGAGCACAGGAAGGGCTGTGATGACGAGGCCACTGCACATGTGACACCCCTGCTCCAGTCTGTTCACACAAACCCACATTTTCTTCAGAAGCACAAACAAACGACGTAAACGCATATGTGTGTGTAGTGTGCACATATGGTAGTTTTGCCTGCCTGGGACTTCTCCTCCTCCTCTGGGAAAACAACACAACCGCAACCCCCACAACAAAACAAATGAGGGAGGACCATAACAATGTAAAGCACACACACGTGAGTGCACCCCCCCCCTCTGGCTCTCCTTGGGGAGCTGTCCCTTTCCCGCCATCAGGCTGTAACCCCCCACTCCCCCACCCCAGTAACAGACCCAAGACCAGGTCTGTCCAATCAGAGATCAGAGCATCCCACCTTAGCCACCGTGATTGGTTCAGGGATGTGCACCTCACTCAGAGCAGGCCAATGAGACTCAAGCCTGAAGGCTCCTGCCCCCTGGCAGGGCTCACCTGATAGGCTGCAAGACCGGAGATGGTGGTGGCCCTCTTTGTCCTGGGTTGGGGAGCTCTTGGTGCTGAATGGAGCCAATGAGAGAAAAGCAGAGTTAGGATGGAGGGAACCGTGTCCCAAGGAGGTCGCTTCAGCCCCTGATCCTGGCTCAGCTCGTCCAGAGCATATCTGGTCTGAATTCGTCCAGAGCGAGCTCTACCACGGGAAGTCCCGACCCACCAGCCATCTGTTTTGCTTAAGAGCCAGTTCGACTCGTGTTTCTGGCCTAATGCCTGTGTCCCCTCGCCTGTCCCCCAATGAGATGCATTAGGAGTTGGGGCCTTTGGGAGCTGAGGAGCACCCTGTGATACAGGGGACCCCACGGAGGCCCCCTGTTCTCCTTCCTACATGTGCGCGCCCAGAGAGGAGCTGCAGCCTCCAACCAGAAGCTGGCCGTGCTGACACCTGATCTCGGACACTCAGAAACACACAGGTCCCCCGGTCTGGGGCACTTGTCACAGCAGCCTGCACGGGCTGAGACGCTCCATCACGCACATCCACATTCACCTGCCATCCTTCCCCATGTTCCAGGCTCTTTGTAGCAAAGGACTCGCCATCCTCGGCCCACTGTGGCCTTTCTTCTCACAGCAAGGCCCAGTGTATCTGTTGAGACCTTACGCGTGTCCATCAGTCAGTGGACAAGCCCATACTTTTTAGCGTGGCGTACACAGTGTGGCATTCTCTGGCCTCTGCGTGTTGACAGCAGCCAGCACGCTCAGCCAGCCACCATCCTGCGCACGTCACCTGCATTAACTCATCTAACGGCACGACCAGCCTCAGGGTGCTGGGCTCACCACCGGTTTACTAGTGGGGCCACAGAGGCACCGAATGGGTGAGCAGCTTCCTGGGTCAGACACTCCTGACCCAGCGCCGAGCTCTTAGCCTCAGGCCGCACCGGCCTCCTCACCTGCCCCCACCGCCAGGACGTGCTCTCGCACCTTTCTGCTTTTTACTTCTCCCCTCCGTGCTATAAAGGGTTAAGAGAATTTGCAACTCTTTCGTGGAGCAGAAAAGGCCAAAGCGCAGATGATGATAATTGGGCTTGTTTTGTGGGGAGGAAATGCCTGTCTTGGTGTCAGGACACCATGTAGAAACGTGTTTTATGCCACATAAATTAGTCTGTGTGCTCACCCCACGCTGATGGCGGCCTGGGCATCAGCTTGGCCTGGGGGTGGTTCGTTTGCAGCCGCCGGCTGCATCCGCCTTTGTGTCTCCCCAGGGCAGACTGCACAGCAGTGGGTGAGCCTCGTCCACACTTGCAGAGGGGTGAGCCAGGGTGGGTCAGGCTGCCCTGAAATTAGGAGGCAGAGGCTCAGACACGTGTTTCTGGGACCCTGTGAAACTCGATTCCGAGAATCTCAGTAACAGCTGAGTCATGGACGCTTAGAATCCCGGGGTCCTAGAATCGCCCTTCTTAGAATCCTGGAAATACAGATGCAGCCCACACAGTGCCGCGTCTCAGCGAGGTGGCAGCCCCCATTTCCACGGCTGGGCCTGTTCCCCTCCTTCCGCCAGCCCCCACCCCCTCTGTGTGTGGCTGGTTCATGTCATTTGTGTCTCAGCTGAGTCACTGTGTCCATCTTTGCTGACATGGGCCCCTGGGAGGTGAGAGCTGAGCCCCCAGCTTCTCTCATCGTGGTCCTCTCACTGACCCGCCTCCGTGCTCCCACTCTCCCCCCACGGTTTGCAAGGTCTTTAATGAGGGGCATCCATGCTACAGCGTGTGTCAATGCTGCATTTCCTTTTATTGCCAAATAATATTCCATTGTATGACTGTATCTAATTTTATTTATCCTTCAGTCGGTTGATGGACGTTTTGGCTGTTTCTGTCTTTCGGCTGTTATGAGCAATGCTGCTTTGACCATTCGTGTACAAGTGTCTGTGTGGACTCGTGTTTCCAGGTCTCTTGGGTCTGTGCTGAGGAGTGGGATTGCTGAGCGAATGGTAATTCTGTGTTTACCGTTTGGAGGAATCCCCAGACTGTTTCCACAGCAGTTGCACCATGTGACAGCCCCACCAGCCATGTGTGTGGGTTCCATGCTCTCTGCATCCTTGCAAACGCTTGTTATTGTCCATCTTTTTTATTACGGTCCCCTTCGTGTATGAAGTGTTGTTTTTGAATGGCATTCCTGCAGTGACTAGTGACTTTATGCATCTTTTCATCGGCTTGTTGGACATTTGTGTATCTTCTTTGGGGAAGGAAAGAGCTATTCAGCACTTTGCCCCATTTTTAATTGGATCACAGGTGTTTTTAGTGAGTTGTAAGAATACTTTACATGCTCTGGATGTAAGTTCCTTATCAGATACATTATCTTCAACTACTTTCTCCCACTCTGTGATCTATCTTTCCACCTTTTTATTTTTCATTTAAGTCTAGTTGACATACAATATTATGTTAGTTTCAGGTGTGCAATGTAGTGATTGGGCACGCACGTACCTTACAGTGTGACCCCCCACGTCACCACCTGTCACCACGCAGTTATCACAGTATAGACTGTGACCCCCTTCACGTTCTTGACAGCACCCTTTGCAGCACAAAGTTTTTAAATTTAATGTAGGCCAATTTATCTTTTTTTTTTAATCACTGATTATTGTCATAGCTAAGAAAACATTGTCTAAAAAGTCATAAAGCATGAAGATTTACTTCTGTGTTTTTGTTGAAGAGCTTTACAATTTTAGGTCTTTTTTATGTCATGTTACTTTTTTTTTTTTGGTCATGTTACTTTTTAAAGAATTAAATTAAAAAAAATTTTCCCCAGCTTTATTAAGGAATAATAAACAAATAAAATTATATATATTTAAGTTGTATAATGTGCTGTTTTGATACATGTATACACTGTGGAATGACTACCACAATTAAGCTAATTAACATCTGTCACCTCACAGAATTTTTTTGTGGTGAGAGCACTTAAGATTTAACTCTCAGCAAATTTCAAATATATGATCAGCCTTATTAACTGTCGTCACCACGCCGCACATTAGCTCTCTAGGACTGAATAATTTTGCATAATTGAACCTTTGTAAACTCTGACCAACATCCCTGCCTGTCCCCCACCTCCCGGACCCGGCTGCCACCAGGAGGCAGGTTGGGCAGGTGCAATGCTTGGGACCACGGCAGCACCGCCCGCAGGCTCTGGGGAGCCGGTGTGCGGAAAGCCCTGCTTGGGAGGTCAGGCTGCGGAGAAGTGGGTTCCGTGGCCTCTGGCGTGGCCCTCTGGCCAGGCTTCCCTTTACGTGAGATGAATGATGCGCCTTGATTGGATTTTGAGGTTGTTTGCAGCTGAAGTCATTCGCATAGACCCATCCACCTGTCAGCGTGGATCACAAGCAGACCAAAATCCAAATTTTGTTTTGTTTCCTGAAATTGAGGTTTGGTTAGTGCCAGGGCTTTCTGTAGGTTTGAGTTCGTGAAGCCAGCCAGCTCTCCAGCTCCCATTTATTTGGTCACAGGTGTATGGCCTTGGTCACCTGCCCCAGGTGACGAGAGTTTTCCAGACTCTGGGCATCTCCTGTAAACGGGTGAGTCTTCCCCATGGAAGCCGAAAAAGCAGGGGTTAACTTTCTTTTCCAATTAGCTCTGCATTTTCTATAAAGATATAATCCTTTATTAAGTTAATGAGGCATAATCATTATTAATTGCTAATTATTCATAGTTGCTTGGTCTATTTAAAAGAAATGATGCCATTTAGAGCAAGATTTAAAGATATGCAAATATCAAACGCTTCCTTCAAATATTCAGCTATTTCAAACATTCCTTGAATATTCAGCTGGGGTACCAAGCAAGCACAGTGACGTTTTTGTCAGGAACGTACTAATTTTGCTCCAAATTCCATGACACGGGAGGTCAGCGTGCCCCCCACGTGTCCTTGACCACCTTCCTTACCTTCCGAGTGGCGGTTCCCCCATCTGTGCAATGGGGGCTGTTCGCGCAGAGCTGAGCATGTTGAAAAAGCCAAGAAAAGTGCATCAGGAAAAGTTACCCTTGTTTCTCAGGCTCAGTGCGGGCACCGAACACCCTAACATAGAAACGTCAAACACTCGGCAGGGGCTCCCGCACTCCTGGTCTCCGTGGGTCGTGACGCTCTGGATACCAGTAACCCGTTCCGTTTTGGAGACCGTCTTACATTTAACAATGCATTGTTTTCTGATTATGGAACCATGTTTACTCGTAGAAAACCTAAGGGATTTTAGGAGCATATAAAAATAAAACAAAAATCTTCCATAAAGCCACCCACTAAAGATTTCACCTGTACGTATTGTGCTTCTCTCTTCACTCTCTCTCTGTGTAAAAATATTGGAGTCATCTTATATACATATTTTTCTACCTAACTTTTTTCAATATGTTATAAAAGTTCTTCTCCCTGCGGGTGTTTTACCTTCCATGTTTAACAACAGAAACATTTCAGACTTTGGAGTAGGGTCACTTGGGGCCGAGAATTCACAGCTTTGTCGTGTCTTAGGTATTTGTCCCTGGGAGAGCCTCCGTCTTCTCTCGTAGGGTGAGTGTGGGGTGTAAATGAAATAAGGCCGTTGGGCCACTGGGCACAGTGCCTGAAACGTCGTGGTCGGTGCCTGTGAATGGTGGTGGCTCTTAGGGACACGGATGGTCGGCTCGGTTGTGCTGCCGTGAGCGGCAGCTCTGGATGCAGTGACGTGACCGATGGGAGGTGGACGCCACTCTCCTGGGTAGCGGTCTTCATCTGCTGCTCCTTTCTGCCGCACACACCTTTCCCCGACTGCTAAGCCAGGGAAGAGAACTGGAAGATCTCACCCTTGCAGTTAAACGCTTTGATCCATCTGCTCACAGCCAATTGGCCAGAACTCACTGTGTGACCCCAACTTCAGGCTCTCTCAGGTACCTGGAGGAGGATACCCAGTGCAGCTCCACGGACTCGCCATTACAGGCCTGTCTGCTGTCCTGAAGTCAGTGCACGTGTGTGATGCATCCTCAGCCCTGACCTGATGTCCCGTCAGCCCGAAGCCAGGCTCCCTGTGTCCCCACGCCAGCGCTCTCTGCGTCTGAGTCACTGACCTGCAGCTTTGAGCAAATGGCCGGGCTGACCCCAGTGCAGCATTTCATCAGTGCCCTGTCATGTCACCACCCTGATCTACCGCTCGTCCGAGGGCCATCGGTCCGGAAAGGGACAGTGTCAGGCCCCGGTGTGGCTTCTGGGGGTCACTCAGTGGGCCGCTGAGCCGAGGGGTCGCCGGACCACCTGCAGGAAGGGGTGCTTTTTGGTGTCTGTTCCCTCTTCCTTCTTCCCAATGAATCTCACCCTCTCCTGTTCCCAGACCCTGGCAGAGGGTACGAGGGGAGAAGGTGTTAAGGGCCAGAAAATCACGGGCGTGCATTGTGGCTTTGCCCTCTACTGGCTCTGTGTCCTGGGGCAAGTGGCGTCCCACCTCTGGGCCCTCATCTTTTCATCCATGGGATGGGAACAGGATGAGCACTCTGACTACTGTCATTCTGTGGTTCTGCACCTCCATGTCCGAGCCAGGCCCAGAGCTGCACCCCAGCTGGACTCGGACGCTGGTGTTGGGGTGGTTGGCCGGGGAGCAGGAGAGCCTCGCAGAGCCAGGGAGAGGCTTTTTCATGGAGCATCACGTTTTCTGCTTGAAACGGGAGCTGAGAAATAGTGGGGGGACAACGCGGGGTGAGCAGAGGCTGCGTTACAGGCTCCCAAATCACTCAGTGAAACCCCACTATCCCTCGGGGGGGCATGACACCACACCACCTGCTGTCTGACGCTGGCTGTTTCCACATCTCTAAGATCTGTCTGTGTTTGTAAAAGCACTTCCTTCTCTTTGGATGTAAGAGGAAGCCGAGGCTCGTGGGAAGGGAGGCGAGGCCCACGGTCCCCTCTCCGGGGGGGTGGCAGGCGAGCAGAGGCAGCTCAGGGTCTGAGATGAGCAGTGGCCACTGGTCCCTGTGCCGCCCTCTGTGGAGCAGAGCAAGTTTTGTTCACTGCCTCTGGGCTGCACTGTGTCCCTGGCCTCTGGGGGCCGACCCCTCCGTGGGACGGACTGATTGTCATACCCACAGCCACACTCTGCAGAGAGTTTCATCTCATTAGTCAAATTAAATCTCACTTCTGAACCTGGACTATCTGTCTGATAGACTTCAAGTAAATTATCATTTTATTTATAGCTCCCCGTCTTCCAGAAACTTAAGTGGCAATATGTTATCTGGCTCATAAAAAAATAAAAATAAAATAAAATAAAATGACACCTCGAGCAGGGCTGTGACTAATTAGGGAGACTTCCAAACGGCTGCTAATTTGAGACGCTGAAATAAAATGTGTGCCAGCCGCAGCCCGCAGCCGCCCGAGCTCCAGGGGACCAGGCTCGCGCAGCTGCAGGCTCAGGTTTCACATTAAGTCAGACAATTATCTGACGGGCTGAGCTCGCTCGCAAAGTGCCATTATAATAAAATCCTTCAACTGCCTTGTGGGGGCCAAGACACCCACCGGGGAAGGTTGGTTGACGTCAGGGGTTCTGCCCGGGCACTAGGTGTTACCTGCACTCAGGTGAGGCAGGTGTGTATTGCAGAGGCTGCAATGGAGGCCTCGAGTTTGGGGGCCGGGCTTAGCAGGAGCACGCAGGCAAGGTCTGCATTTGTGGGAACCCACATTGTTTACTTTTTGCCCGCCAGAATTGTTAATTTTTATTTGAAATAATTTTAGATTTGCAGGATACAACAGAGCGTTAGAGTCCCCAGGTACCCGTCACCCAGCTTCCCGGGATGTGAGCCTCCCACGTAGCCACTGTTTATTTTTGTGCCTGGCATTCTGCAGGTGCCAAGGACATGGAAGCCGTCTGTGTCCTCAGGGAGCACAGTTCGGTTACACGAGTGGCCGTGATGCCCAGACGCTCTCAGACGCCGTGGAATTCGGCATCCATGGCTGACGACCAGTGGCCACTGCAGCAAACACTTGCCGTCGGCCACATGCGTGGCCCCGCGTGAGATGCACCCCTACTTGGGGCCAGGAGAGAAGGGAAGGCGCTGCGGGCGAATGGGGTGTGTGTGTGTGTGTGTGTGTGTGTGTGTGTGTGAGGACACGGCACCTAGAATCGGGAAGTGTGTGACAAGCCACCCTGCATGACACTGCAGAATGGGGTGACACCCTGCGGAGAATGGGTGGCGCAGGGAGTGAATGAATGATGGAGTGTGCATTTGTTCATCTGGACGCCGGCAGGCACGTCCTGACAACTCTGCGCGCCCCCGCCCGCTCCCCCCGCAACCCGACCTGTCCCCCCGGGTGTCTTCTCCATGTGGCAGCCAGACGGGCCTGTTGACAGCGTCAGTTGGGTCATGTCTCCTGTGTGTTCAGGACCCTCCTCGGCCTCCGAAAAGAAATCAAAATTCTCAGCAAGGAATGTGAGATCAAGAGGAGCCAAATGGACGTGTCAGCAGTAAAAACATGCAAAGGGTGAGATGAAGACCCAGGAGATGGGGAGGGTGGTGACCGTCAAGCAGGGATTATGCAATCGGAGCCTCTGGGAGCGCACGATAGAAGCAGGTGGGCAAAGCCTCAGGAACCTGCCGACTAACAGGTTCTGACTGTTGGGTCACAAGTCCCAGAGGACAGCGAAAAGGGCGGGGGTGAAAAACTACTTAACAAATGGCTGAAAATTCCACAAATGGACAGAATCCATAAATCTAAAGGTTCATGAAGCTGAGTGAACAAGACACCACCACCTTGAAAATGGCCAGAGTGAAATTCCACGTTACCTGCAGGGAAAACGAGGAGAACAACAGCAGATTTTAAAAACGAGAACCCATGAGGGACAGAAGGAAGAGGTTGAAGCATTGAAAGTAAAGAATTGGGAACCCATACATTATTCTACTTCAGCTTCACGTGTACAGTGCAGTGGACACTCCCTGTGAGGTGACCTCCCTGATGTGTAAAAAAGAAAAAAAATACAAAAATTAGGAAACCAGAATTTTGCATTCAGAGAAAATCTCCATCAGGAATGAAGGACAATCAAGACACATTCAGATGAAGGGAAACTTAGGAGAATGAGAGATGGACTTACCCTGAATGGCTGAAGGGAGTTCTCTGTGCAGAAAGGAAATGAGACGCAAAGGAGACTTGGAGCGTCAGGAGGGTTTAACCACGCAGGCTGTTCTGGGAACTCTGCTGCTCTGTTCTGGAACTCGCGTGTACTCGCCGGCTTCTCCTGGACCCTCAGACATGACTCACGTGGCCCTCCTCCGACCCCCCTCACCCCCCGCCAGCTGTTACAGCACCTGGTGTCCCCCCGCCCGCCTGCCCGCCCTCCCGCAGCACCTTTTCCCTGGAGGCAGAGTGTGAACCGATAGGAAGTGAGAGCTGGGGTGGACGAGACGTGTGGACGGAGGCAGGCAGGGCTCCACGCTATTGGCATAAAGGAGAAAGCTGGCTTGTGTGTGCATCTTACACGGCCATCTGCTTTACATGCATAAAATGTCTCTGGAAGACTTCCCAAGACTCTGATAACACTTGTTTAATTCCAGGAATGAGTTTAACTCTGAGAAAGGAGCCTGGGCTCTAAGCAAATACTGAGGGAGGAAGCTGGCGTGGTAGTGGTTTGGTTTCTGTTCCTCCAACACGACTGAGACCAGGACGCAGACGCAGGTGGTTTATTTGGAAGCACAATGAGGGCGAGGAGGTGAGACCGGAGGGAGGAGGGCCGTCCGGGTGCACTCCTGGGCTGAGCCTGTGGGCTCCCTCTGAGAAAGCCCCAGGGAGTCATCTGTCGGGGCCTGAGGAGGTCGGGCCGCTGGCTGTTTACACCCCGTGTTCGCACACGAGCGTGCATCCAGCTCAACCACCTGCGTCCAGGTGGGCTGAGGGGACCAGGAAACACACTGGTCACGATTTGAACTCGGGTAGTGTTCATTGGAAATACGTGGCGTATTTCTCCTACGTGACCTAAGCCTTGCAGCTAGAGCCGCTCACAGCAGGTGGGTCCAGGGACCCAGTACAATGAATGTCCCTTTCTCCAGCGGGCGGCTTTGTCTCTCACCGCCAAGCTCAGAAATGCTGGGTCCCTGCCACCTCGGCGAGGGCCACTGCGTGCTCCCCAGGTCTGAGCATTAGTTCGTGAACCGCAGCGTCTCCCTGCTCGCCAAGCACTGTTAGTCTTAATTAACCAGTTTGCAGGCAGCGTTTCGGCCTGTCAGGTAGTGAAATGAAATAATGAGCACGGCCAGAAGGGCAGGGAGGCCACGGTCAGCTCTCTGGGGCACCGCGCTTCGTTGCCGCTTGCTCTCAGGGTTAAGCTACCGAGGGTTTTTAGTTTGTTTTTGGCCACTTTCCTCCTCATTGTGCCTTCACGCCAGGGGAGCCATGTCAGGGTGTTAAGGAGGAAGATGCCTCCGTGTCCCCCTCGATGTACTTTACAATCACACCCAGTTAGGGTGCTGCCCTGACGCTCCTGTGCGCAGGCGAGTGCGTCATGCCCACCTCATCCTGTACCGCCTCTGAGGAGTTTCTCTGTTAGAAAACAAAATGTGAAAAACCCTATTCCTCCATTTCCAGCTGTGTATTTGGACTTTGACATCCTCCCATTTTGGTGACGAGTCAACGGGAAGTGTGAGGGAAGTGTGGTTACCTAGACTTGGGGGGCTCTTCTCTCGGTTCATAGTGTGGGCAGACCCCCCCTGTTAAAATCCCCAAGTTCTGTCCTGCGTGGTCTGGCCTTCCCGACTTTGCAGCTGGACTCGCGGCAGGTGCTCACCACCTGCGGCCCCGTCCGCGCCCCTCGGACACCTGGCCCCTGTGCACGAGCGTGTGTTCCTGGTCCCTCTGAGCCACGCTGAGACCGGCTGCCCTTCCATCAAGAGCATCAGTGAAGGCGCCTGTGGGTGGGGAGTAAGCGTGAGATGCCCCCCTTCCTGTGGTCCTCAGAGCACCAACCACGGGGGCCGAGGGCTCTGCCAAGTCGACATGGCCTCGGCTGGCCGGGCACAGCTCGGCTTGGCCTCTGAGCGTCCCGTGGGCACGTGGCCAGAGCTGCCTGTGCTCCGTGTGAAGGGGTGACCTGGGGGACACTTTGTCCCCTTCCTGGGACTGTATCGGGAAGCACCTGTCGCTGTCACTTTGCTCCAGAGCAGAGTTCCCAGGGGAGGTCCGGCCCCAGCAGCAGTGGCGTCACCTGGGAACTCATTAGAAATGCCAGTTCTCAGGCCGTCCCCGGGCCTTCGGAACCAGGAACTGCCGGCATCCCTGACGCGAGCTGAGAGTCAGCTGCCCCCTGCTCCCTGAGCCCAAAGGGCGTTGGCAGGGGGTGGGTGTGTGCAGCTCAGGTGGTTGGGACTGTTGGTTTCCCAGGGCGGCCCTGACATCTCCTCCATGCAGTGGTCAGACCACAGTTCAGGCCAGAACTCCAAATGCTCGGGGGGACACTCCCGTCCACGTCCCTCCCCTGCTCCTGGGGCTCTTGGTTTGTAGTCACGCCGCCCCCATCTCTGCTCTCTCCCCCTTCTCTTCTCGTCCAAGGCCACTTGTCACTGGGTGGGGGGCCTGCCCGAGCCCTGCCTGATCTCATCACCAGATCTGTAGCCTAATTACAATGGCAATGACCCTTTTCCAAAGACGGTCACTTTCGTAGGTTCCAGGTGGGCACTTTCTCTGGTGTGATGGGGGCGCCATTCAGCCCATGAAGGGAGTTTCCCAGGACTGGTTACCTAGACTTGGGGGGCTCTTCTCTCGGTCCAGGCTATGGAAGTTAAACATCTGCAAGGGTCCCCCCATATTCCTGGTGTGCTGGCGACTGCTTACCTGTGCAGACTTCGCACAGCAGCCTGTGGGGTGGGGAGACAGCTGGCCCCACACTTCCGGACGCGGAGCTTGTCAGCCCCAGAAGCAAGGTCTCTGTGGCCATGGGGGTGGGTGCTCTTCTCTCCAGGAAAACCGTGCCCTCTGAAGGACAGGCGAGCCGGGCACGGGCCAGCCTTTGATGGCAGTGTCGGGGAAGTCACGTGGGTGACCCTCAGCCCTCAGGAGGCCAACCACAGCCGTCCAGATGCCGGCCTCCATTTAGAAGGCGGGTGGCACGGTGGTTAAAACTCAGGTCTCAAAACGTCAGCCCCGCCTCCTAGCGGGGGCCTTGGCGGCTTCCCTGCCACCGTGTTGAGTACTCCCAGGAGGACGGGCGTTGTCCATGAGTCACGTCCCGTTCTTAGCCGTGTGGGCTGCAGGAATAATCAGTGCAGTCTAACCACGGGCTCTTTGCAGTTCGGCTCCGATTCTTATGAGGGCTTTTCCTTCTCACGACCCTGCAGGTTCTCCGCCCTCCCCCCCTGCCCCCGCCCTCAGAAGCACAGCACAAGCCAGTCCTGGGGCGCTGGCATTACCCCCTGGTTTGGCTCAGCTTTCCCAGGCGAAGTATCTTTATGTGACACTGCAGGGATGGGCTCTGAGCTTTTAAAATAATGACTCCATTTTTAAAACTATCCCTGCTCATTATAAGAAGTTCACACAGTGCCAAAGTAGGAAGAAGGAAGTAAAATAAATCACCGAATCTTTATACCTAAAAATAACCGTTGTCAACATGAACTGCATGTCATTCCAGACAGACAGAAAGAGATACTGGACTAAGTAGAGGTACAATAGGTGCTATGTAATAAAAATATAATGTGCTATTTAAATAAGTTATGAAATTTTCCCGCGTTCAACAGAAGAAACAATTTAAATAAAACTGAAGGATTTGCTAAACTATAATTCTTCACCATAACTACTGTTCCTTGTAAGAACTCTCTAACCTTAAGGAAAAAAAAAACTGACAGAAGTAGGAACCAGTATTTTTTTTAACTTCACGGTTTAATTTTGGGCAGTATTGAGTGACTCCTGATGTGAAAGATGAAAACCATTAGCACACGTACGTCCCAACCCTGCTGGTTTCTGTTAACTGCCTTTACTTCTACTTGATCACCGTGGATTCATTCATGCTTTGCTCTGGAACCCTCAAACCCAGACTATTGAGTCTGGAGACTATAATTAAATGACTCCATGCTCATGCGGTCACTTACTGAAGTTTGATCTTTGTTGGATCTTTTGATTATGTCATTCTTTCATTTCTGATTTGTTTCAGAACTAACGCAGGTTTGCCTGTTGCCTATATACTGAGTGACATGAAGGCATGTTCTAGAATTATAGCTCCTTTTCCTCGGACCTCTGTGAACGTGGCTCCCTTTTCCTCCTGACGTTTAAAGCTGTGGGGGGACGTCTGAGCCCCCGACATTCCCTCTCATGTGTGACCTGTGAGTTTCTCGCCTGCCCCATGGCGCTTCGGCAAGGTGTGGGCTCCGTACCTTCTCCCGGAGGAGCACGTGCACCTTCATTTGGAAGGTTCCGTTTTGCCTTCTGATCTCAGGTGGTCTGTCCACTAATTTGTTTGCATTTGTTCCTTTTGTATTTCATGCGTCCTCTGCTGCAGGGTCATCAGTGGTCTTCCCGTGGGATCCCTCTGCCCTCCCCAGCTGCCCCCCACCTGTCCAGACACTTTGATCTCATGGCCTTGTTTCCAGTGATAACAGTGTCAAGACTTCTGTGTTGGTAAACTCTTCTCAGCTCCGTCTGCTTTAGTCTCTGATGCTTCTACGTCACTAATTGTGCAGGATTATCACTGGGTCTCAGTTTCTCGCCCTCGCTCTGTAACCTCCCCCGATATCTTGTTTTTTTGAGAAAACCCTTTTGTCTTTGAATTCCCGACCTCCTGTTCTCATGAGGTGCTTCCCCAGGAAGCGCTTGTGCAGTATTTCTTCCTGCTCTTGGGGGTGTTTTCCTCCAGAAAGGGGTCCTCATCTTCAGCTGCTGTTTCCTGTGTCATCCTTTCTCTCCGTCCCCATAGTAGGTTTGCATTACGGCTGTTTTCTTTCTGTCTTGTTCTTATTCCCAGACTACGGCTGAATTTCCCCTCTTCTCTTTCCAGCCCCGTCTGGTTGCTTCACAAGCCACAGCTGGAAGGCGGAATCTGTGTCCTGGAAGCTTTTGTGTGGCATGGGCCAGGTGGGCGGAGCTCTGAGTCAGAACTGCAGACTGGGTCCTGTTCCTGGGGACACCTTCTGCCTTCCAGTTGTTCCCCAGCTCCAGGTGGCCAAAGGAGCCTCCGTCTTCATTGAAGGTGGCAGCCCCTACTGCTTGCTCCCTTCCCACCCGCCCCTCCCCGCGAGGCTCACAAGCCCGTAACCAGAGGAGGAAAGGAGCTGCCACCTCTGTCCACCCACCCGACTGACCCGGGGACGTTTCGGGAACTGGGCCCATCTGTCACTGCACCAGGACCACGCTGGGCAGTGGGTGGAGATGAGAGCGCAGGGTGAGCTGCCCCAAAGTCTGGTTTTCTTCCTCGGGAAAGCAGTTCAGACAGCGCAGCGTTCTGTGATTCTCCTCCCCGTCGTCTCACTGTTACCATCACTATTGTGACCCAGTAACTTTTGGGGTGTCCCTACCATTGTTTCCTGATTTCATTGGGGTTGAGGGACAGTGATTGTGTGACAGTTCACTTTTCTCACCTTTCCCAGGAAATCTTTTGACAAGGATTTTATGAAGCTAATGGAAGTGAGGGCGGACGTGGCCCTTGACACGAGTGGGCACAGCTTTGGCGCTGCGTTTACAGGCTCCTGCCACTGTGACGCGGACGTGCTTCTCCTCGCTGTGGTTATCCACTCCAGCTCCTTGCACGTCCTGGGGGCCCGCCCCTGGTGCACCCCTTTCCTTCCTGGGAATGGTGAAGGGTGGGTAGAAGCAGGGTCCATTGCCAGCTCCCTGCCCTGGCGGTGACACCCTGGAGGGTTATTAACCGTCTTCGGACTTCCTGTACCTGCTGTTGTGTTCCGGCTCTGTGCGCCTCTGACCCTCACTCAGGTGCTGTCACGGCCGTGGCGCTGTGTGGGCGGAGCCATCGTGCCTGCTGCTGCCTCCACCGTCCGTCCCCCGAGCAGTGGTCACGGTCAGGCCCCCGTTCTCCCCTGGGTGCTTCCAGGCTCCATGCCCAGGTCTGTGTGGGACCTTTCATGTGGGGTCTTCCAGCTTTGGCTCTGTGATTCCCTTTGTTCTGAACAGAGACTCCAGGTGACGTGCTAACTTGTCTGCAGCAGTCGTCCCACACAGTGCAGGCGTGTGCACCTTTTATTGTTTTAAGTGGCCTTCAAAGCCCAGGCAAAATACCCCTCCTGAACACTGTGCCTGGTCCTGCATGCGCTCGGACGCTGCTGTGGGTCTCCGTTCTCCAGCTCCACTCAGATGGTGCCAGCAGACTCCCCCAGCCCAGTTCCTGGGGTGCTGCTGCCAGAGTGGGGGCACCCCAGCTGCTCAGCTGCCAGCATGCTGTGTCACGCCTCGAAGTCTGGGCTCCTCCTGTTTACGTCGCTTTCCGGTTCCCGAGTAATACTGAGCTCCCACCCTGCTTGGCTGGGACCTTGTGTCAGTGACACAAGGCCTTTGTCCCCAGAGCCAGCCTGACTTGGTGCAGCCATCACCGCTCTCTGTCCCCTGGATCTGCGCCTGAGTGAGATGAGATTGTCATTCACCCACAGTCATGGCCTTACTCCTCCCACTAGGGTGACACATGCTTCTGAGCCCCCAGATCCAAGGCTGGGCCTTGTGACTTTGGCCTGAGGACCCAGCTGCATGCGTGAGGATACACGCTGTGGTGGTAAGACGCAGAGTTCTTGGTGACGCGCCTCATCGTGGCGATAGCTGGCTGATAGGTCCCCAGGCTGAGATGCAGACACTGGCCGTGTCCCACAGGCCACGCGGTGCTCAGCAGTCTGAGTTCTGTCCCTGCCCCCGCCTGCCATGCCTCAGCGAGCCTGCTCCGTGCCCAGGACAGGTACAGCTGTGCCCGCCCCAAGAGTCACCAGACATTCCGCCACCAGGTGTGAGCACAGGACGTGAGAGCCGTCAGGCAGGGACCCGCTGGAGGAAGGCACCAGAGAGAGGCTTCCGCTGGAAGCCTTGGAGGCTGCTTGTGTAATATCCTCATGCTTTTGTAGGTAGAGGTATAATTATTTCATTATGTTTTCCTGCGAAGTGTGAAAACTCTCTTTCCCAATCCTCTTAAATTAGTTAAATGTAATATTCAGTGAGACAGGAGACAGCAGTGTTAATTGGAAGTGGAGAGGTGTTTGTAGGTTGACACGGTGCAGCCGGCTCGGACGACGATTAGTGTGCGGCTCCGGTGTCAGCCTGAGACCCGCGGGCTGCTCTGTCCTGCAGCAGCTCCAGGCGCCCGGAGGCGTCAGCGAGCCCCAGCTCCAGCGTGCCCTGGAGCTTACTCTGAACTGAGTCAGAGAAGATGTGATTTTAATTACAATCGATGGGTGAGATTTTGCCTGGTAAGGTGTTAAGGACAATGGGACTTTTAAAAATTCATCTCTCGGGATAGGTCATTGGTAAAGGCGTCGGCAAGCCTGCCCCTGGTCTTACCTGCAACAGTCAGGCTTGGGATCTCTGCATGACGGACGCCACACCATGGCTGGACTCTTAGGGACTGCAGCACCATGGAAATGGCCGGACATTAAGACACAAAGACTGGTCATAAAGTTTAACTCGACCCCTTCTTTCTCTAGCACATGTCACGCCTCTTTCTGCGTGGCTCCTGCTGGGAAAGCAGCCCTCTGACCGTGGGGGCAGCCCTGGGCCCCCGTGTTAGGGGACTAAGCGCAGACCCCCACAGAGCATGACCAGTTGAGCATGTCAGAGGACCGAGTGGACGTATCTTGATGGCTTTCCTTCCCTCGTGGCAGAAATTGCAGCCACGCAGGCATGCAGGCACACCTGTCTTTGTTGATCTGGAACACCTAGGGTACGTGGCTAACTAGTCTTTTATGAAACAATCTGGCGAATGTTTGTGTGTTTTTTTAAAGATTTTATTGGGGAAGGGGAACAGGACTTTATTGGGGAACAGTGTGTACTTCCAGGACTTTTTTCCAAGTCAAGTTGTTGTCCTTTCAATCTTAGTTGTGGAGGGCGCAGCTCAGCTCCAGGTCCAGTTGCCGTTGCTAGTTGCAGGGGGCGCAGCCCACCATCCCTTGAGGGAGTCGAACCGGTAACCTTGTGGTTGAGAGCCCACTGGCCCATGTGGGAATCGAACTGGCAGCCTTCGGAGTTAGGAGCACGGAGCTCCAACCGCCTGAGATACCGGGCCGGCCCCGCAAATCTGGTTTCAATGAAAAAGAGGTTTTCATAGAAAATGGAAAGATGATTCAGTTTTTGTCCCTTTGTTAGATATGCAGGCCCTATTGTGGAAGATAAACAGAGGCATCAGAATAGCTTACTTTGGAACAAGTAACAATACCACTTGTTTTATGCCATTTATTCACCGCTGTGACACAGGTATCCTTGGGTCCCAGGCTCATGTGGGACGTTTCCCAAAAGACACCACGACCACTCATCTCTAGCTTTCTGGTAGCTATGGCTTCAGCGTCGGGTCAGGGCTGTGTGTCCCTCTGTGCCTGTCACAGACATGTGGGTGTCCTCGTGGGTCACTGCATGCTGAACATCAGGATATCTTTTTAGCAAAAACCTGTTTTTGAAGATTTTTTTGCATCTTACGGCTCAGGAATCAATCCATCCTGGCTCCGTGTAATTCATTAAGGAGTTTGGTTCTTCATAAAGCTTTCTTTAATCACCTGACTTCAAATAGCCCCTCCCTCCTACTGTGACCACGTTGCTTTATTTGCTTAATTTTATAACTGTGTACACCTATGGCTTTCATTCTTTTGTGTGTTTTGGTTTCACTGGAATGTGAATTCCGTGAGGTCAGGGTCCTGTCTTATTCACGGCTGCCTCCCTGGTACCTGCATGGGTGTTGGCACATAGTAGGTGTTCAATAAAATGTTGAAAGACTCGATGGCTGAGTGAACTGGGTTCCTCTCGTCAGGACCATTTCCAACTGCCGTCCTCTGCAGACAGAGGTATCATTTTCTTTTGTCCACACGTCTCCCTTCCCCTCAGCCCCTCACATCGCCATACCTTCCCCCTCCAGCCCCCTGTCTAGTCCATGCATTTCTTCAGGTCAGACCTAGTGCCCCAGATCCACGTGCCCCAAGAGATGATGAGGCCGCAGGCGAGTCCAATGCTGTCCTGTCCCCCCGACAGGTTCCGATGTTCCTGAGGTGGAGGAGGGAGACTGCCACGCGATGAAGAATTCCCGACCACCTGCTTCTTGTCCCGTGCGCCCCTCGAGCCACCTGCTGCGGGAGGACCTGGCTGCTGGCCTCTTCCCTGTGCGGTCCCACGTGTCTGGCCTGTGGACACACCAGAGCTGGTGCTGGGGTATGTTCCAAGCCCCATTTAAAATCACCTCTGAGCTCCAGGTTTCTGGACTGTGCCTAACGTGTTGCTCCTAAGTCCTGCCTCTGTTCAGGCCTGGATGTGGCACCGATGGGGACGGTTCCAGAGGGAGGGGCCCTGAGATCACAGATGGGCCTGGAGGGTGGGACCTCGAGACGAGCAAACAAAGGGGTGCGTTGAGGGTAATGAACCCCCGCCTTTTACCTCCCAGGACGAGTACCAGGGCCTCTCCCCTGGTCAAAGGGGGGCGGGTCTCAGTGCTGCCCGGCTTCGCACGCCACAGGACCGTCACTTATCCCTGAAGACGCCCATGTAGCGTGGTTGGCGTGCACTGTCTGTGCCCCACCTTCACGTCCAGGCTTCTTCTCCCATCACCCCCGAGGTGCATCCACACCCCACCTCCCTGCACGCACAGCCCGGCAGGTCTCCCTGTGCACGCACGCGCTTTCTCTGCCCTGCGTCCCCCCGCCCACCCCTTGCAGACACGCACTCCTCTGCAGGAGACCCGCTGCGTGAAGACATAGCTCGTGTCCCCTCCCGGTGTCTCCTCAGTTCTGAGCAGACCGTCGCCTGTTGCACTTAGTGTGTTGATCATAATGGCTACTTCAGTATAATTGTTACTCTGCAGGGAGTTCCGGCCCTCAAACTGTCACTGCTCGGCACAGAAGAGTGATTTTCCTTTGGGGCTGACTGGCCCTGACCTTTCCCGCCCTTACCAGCTGCGTCCCCAAGACCTTCTCCTGTAGGCCAGTCTGACCAGGGAAGGGGCCCCTGTGGAGACGGGCCACTAGATGGCATCTCGCTTCCGTCCAGCTGCCTCCGTGGGAGCCCAGGGCCTGTGTGCGCAGGTCTGTGGCCACAGGCCACCTCTGGGCCGCGTTTGCACAGGTGGGCCCGTGTCTCTCCCCCTCCGGGCTCTGTCCTGTCTGCTGCCCTGACACTTGCCCCTCCCCCGACCCCTCACTGCCCCCAGGCTTGTTCCAACACCACTCACCCCCCAGACCACATCCCCTCTGCCCTCCTGACTTAGGGACTCCCCTCAGGCTTGGGAAGCTGCCCAGAAGTGGCCCTGCTGCCCCAGACTGGGCGTTTCGGGACGTGGTTGCAAGGAGGGGCATGGCAGCCGTGGAGCTGTGGTGTGTGTGGTCGTGGGAAGGCGGTCTGGGCCTCAGTGTCCTCATGTGGAGCGTGGGCAGCACCTCGGTGCAGCCTCGTGGGTTTGAGGCAGGGACTGAGTGACATGAATACTTAACACGGTGACAGCCCTGAGCGGGGCTCAGAATGGAGGTGGTGCTGCTGCGGGGGACGGTGCCAGTGAGCTGTGTCCTTCGGCCACCGCCCACGTGGGACCCGCAGCTCGTGGCCGTGTCGGTCTGCCCGTTTCTCTCCCCACTTTTCTGATGCTCAGCCCTCTTCCTCGGGTCATTGTCCGTTGTGCTCCGTGGCCCGTGGGCCCTCGGGTGGACTCTGTCCGAGACGAGGCACACAGGTTGGCCGGCTCAGGGCCAGGGCATTTTGCGTGGGGAGCTGGGTGCCATCCAGCCATGGCACCGGCATTCACGTCTCCTTGTAGACACAATGAGGGTGTCAGGCTTCGCAACAGGGCGAGTTCAAGGTCAGAACAAAGAAACAGAGCTTCCGTCTTTCTTACCCGGGGCACTGGCTCCTTCACAGAGGGCACTGCCCTCCACCCAGGGCTTCCCCGGGAGCCACTGCAGGGGGCGTCGGTCGTGTCCTGTCCTGCTGCCTGCGTCTTTCCTTTTGCTTCTCTCGTTGCTCCTCCTCTGGTTTCCGGAGTCCGTCTCTCCACTACCCCCGTCTCATCTGTCCCCTCCGTCCGCCCCGCTCTCTCTGGGCTTCCCTTTGATCACTGCTGTCCCTTCGGCTCTCGTTTTCAATGTGCCCCCCATCTCTTTCTGCTTTTTTTTTGTCCTCAGTCTTCCTAATTGTCTCCCTGTCTCTTTCATTTCTGTCTCCACAGGGTGGTTTTTCATTTGAGACACGTCTAATTAGGTCTCTCTTTCCACAAAATGCAGGAGGAGCCTGTGGCTTCCCTCTGTCCAAGGTGGGGGTGACCTGGGCGGCTTTGTCTATGGAGCAGGGCTGCCTGAGGAACCTGCTGGTTGTACGAGGAGGAAGGCTTGTCCTTGGGAGGGGGCCAGCCAAGGCCACAGGGCCCTGGGGGCGCTGGGGGCGCTGGGGGCGCAGGGCACAGTGGGTCTGAGTGTGAGCTGTGCTTCTGTGTGAATCACGGCCAGCACGAGTGCCTGTCCCCTGCTGTGGCACGGAGCCGGCTGTATCCCTAACTCACGGTATTTTAGAAACGAGAATTCCATGAAATAATGCACAAGAAGTTCCCGGAACAGTGTGGGACAACAGGTAGGCGCTCATTAAGTATTTGTTGGGTGAAAGAACAAACAGATTCATGACGGACTTGCTGGGTCCACGGGAAGGGCCCTCGGATGCTGTGGTCTCAGCGCAGGGCGATCGGCACCGGGTGCTCTGTGGGGTGGGAACGGGCGTGGGGCCCTTTCTGTGATCAGGACCCCCCGCCAGCATCATCGCAACCTGTGCCCACCAGGAGCGACGCTGACTCAGTGACCAGGAACAAGCTTGTCTCAGAGACGCTGTGCTTTTCCTCGTGTGGTGCCCTGACATCGGCCTGTTTCCTGGTACTGAAATGCCCTCTGGCTCCAAGCAAGAGCCGCACAGCTTTGCGATGATGCATCCTTTGACTCAGTTTCCCCCCCAGCAGCTAACGTGCTCCTTGTTCCTACCCACCGAGAGCTATCCAGATACGCACCTAGAGACAGCCGTAGGTATGGCACAGATGTGTGGTATACACGTAGCCACCGATGGCATCTAGACATAGATACAGACGCAGACAGACACAGATAGACAGGATGGTATAGACAGCTTTCTCTCCAGGAAGAGATTTATGATAATACATTGATCGGCTCTCACCATTCTGGGGGCTGAGAAGTCCCACCATCTGCTGTCTGCAGGCTGCAGACCCAGGAGAGCGTCAGTGCGTTTCTGAGGCCTGAGGTGGAGGGTGTAGTTTGTGGGCTGGTCCGTGTGAAGGCCTGAGAACCAGGACAAGGGCAGGAGCCGGCCGTTCCTGCCCAGGCAGGCAGAGGAGCCTGTAACCTTCTTCCTCCTTTTGTTCCACCCAGAACTCTGGGCTGGTGATGCCATCTGCTTCACCCTCTACTGATTCAAAGCCATGTCTTCCAGAGACACCCTCACAGTGCGCCCAGAGGTGATGTTTCAGCAGCCTCCCTTGGCATCCCTTGGTCCAGCCAAGACGAGGCACAAAACTAACCATCGGCACAGCACCCAGCAGCGCTTCTCAGGCTCCAAGGTGCACGGGAGCCCCCTGGAGAGATGCAGGGCCTGAGCCAGGAGGTCTGCATCGCCAGCAAGCTCCCAGGGGACCACACTGTGGGTGGCCAGGTGACAGCCGGGTGACAGCCAGGTGACAGCTGAGGGTCCCTCAGGCCATGAGAGCCTCCTCAGAGCTGCAGTGAAACGGTCTGCTTGCTTCCTACAAGGCCGCGAGACCCTGCTGTCCCCAGGAGTCCTCGAGGTGACCGTCATGCTCTAAGGGGGCTCTCCTCACCCCGCACCCCCCAGCCCTCCCTTTCCAGCCCACCACCCTTACCTGGGCCCATCTGGAGGGCTCTCCAAGGGCCTGGGGATGGGTCACGGGGCTCTAACACCCAATGTCACCTTCACTCTTGTTCCCACACCGGTAAGGAGGTTCCAGCCTGACGCCAGGTCCTGCTGTCCCTTCAGAAGCACGGGGCTACCGGCCTGTCTTCTTGTGCCCTGTGGCTGCATGGGGACAGAGAGGCGGAGCTCTGGGCTCTACTGCTGTACAGACACAGGGTAAGGTCAGCGGTGTCTGTGGGAAGGGAGACAGCGCCTTCCAGGGCCATTAATTTTTCAGTTTGTGTTCAGATGTGCGGCCGCTTCAGACTGACAGGCTGGGCTGCAGGCCCGTCAGCCGCAGAACTCAAGGATGCCTGTGGGTCTGTAATTTCATTGCAAACAGGGCTGGCCCGACTGGGGCCGCCGAGAGTGGGTGGGTGGGTGCGCAGGGAGGCGCCGGCACTGAAGGCTCCCCAGTACTAGGTACACGGGCACAGGATGTTACTTACTTCGTCTCTTCTCTGAGGGTGACCGTGTTGTCCCGACACAGGTGAGAACACGAGGGCTGCGTAGGTTACAGCCAGTGTTGTACGGTATCCCCACTCATCCCACAAATATCTGAAACTACTTGGTTCTGGGAAGTGCTCTGGGGCCTGTGGGGCCACATAGTCTAGCTAGGGGACTAAAAATGGAATGAGATGACACCTGTGGGGCCGAGAAGGAGGCTACGAGGTGGCGAGTCCCTTTGGACAGAAGGTTCCGCATGCTAGGGGCCCCGTGCGGAATGTGGGCAGAGGCGGGAGGTGAGGGACGCGGCAGGAAGACGCCCAGACCACAGGTCCGTGGTGACCATCGTGGGCTTGGACTGCACTTGGCTGAACACCCATTCAAGGGTGGCATTTCACCCAGGTCTTCAGAATTTCAGAGCCTCGGTTTTTATCCCAGTACAGCCATGGTGTCCAAAGATAAAGCAGCAGCAAAACATTTCTCTCAAGTGAAATCTTGTGTCTTCCCCAGCAAACATGAGGCTTAAGCAGGGGCTTGGGGACCCCTGGACTGACCAGTGTTGCCTCCTCACCCCCTGTAACGAGACTCAGAGCCCGGAGCTTGCAGCATGTAGCAGATGTATTAATTCACTCAGTTGTTTACTTACCTGTTCATCTGACCGGTAGTTATCAGGTGCACGGTGGGCGCCAGGCACTGTCCAGGCACCAGGACAGACGGATGGACGAGAGGGCACCGTCCTTGCTCTCGTGGGCCCTGTTCTGGCAGAGGCCTCATAGGGGACGTGCAGAAAGAACCTGGAATCCAGGAGGGAACCAAAGATTCTTACCACTGCCTCAGAACTCGTCTCCTCCCGTGACACCAGTACCCAGTTTCCAGCCTCATCCTTTTAGGGACGTTGGTCTCCTGCCCGACTGGCTGTACCCACAGTGACCGCAGTAGGGACAAACGTATTATGCAGGCCCATAGGGCTGACCGGTTGCATTGGGGGCATTTGTTTGAAATACCAAGAAAGTGGATTTGAACCTGGACGTCATCTTGTGACCCAGAGAAGGCTGCTGTAAGAGTAACAGGTAAATAAGAAGTGAGGCGACACCGTCCTGCGGTGCTTCAGACCTGCTCAATCAAGTGTACGTGCGGCTGACTAAATAAACCTCTGGGAGTTTTTGTCACATAACTTACAATTTAAAAAAATTAGTGTGATTTGGATTTCTGTTATTTGTAGCCAAATCGTCTAAAAATACAAGCTGGCCTAGTTTGGAGAGAGGAAGGGTAAGGCTCCTGGAGGGAGCTACCTTTAAGGGGTCCACAGACAGTAAGAAAACATTATGGAAATGGAGACATCAGGAAAGGGGTATTTTGGGCAAAGGAAAAAAACAGATTTCTCCCTGAGCTTCACAGTTTGGTGAGGAAGCACTTTGCACTTCCCTCATAATCTTACCTTTTTCTGAAACGCAGTCCGTGCTTGATTGGGTCATTATACCCCAAGGAACGTAGATGCTGTACTGAAACGCTGGCGAGAGCGCAGCGAGGCCGCGGGTCTGTCCTGACTTGCTTTGCAGGTTTGCCTGTGGTTTAAATAACATTAGGCACCTAACAATGCTTGGCACACGTAGGTGTTGGCAAAAGGCGTTTGCTACTTTGAAGAGTGGATGCTTTTGAACTTGTGAATCTAAGGCTTCGGAATGGATGTGGTCGGTGGGTGGGTGGCTAAGGGACCGAGCGCTGGAGAAGTGGCTTTGTGTGGACAGCGAGGGTCCCGTGAGTGGCAGCCGCTTTTCAGAGTCTCAGCTCCCTGGAGGTGGGCCGGGCACAGGGATGACATAAGGGGACAAGGGGGAGGGTCTGAGAGAGAGACCTGCGGGTGTAAAGCTGCGGCTGCTTGTCGGTGATGTGGCCTGAGCCCCATGGACGTGGGGGGGGGGTAGAGGAAGAGCTGGACAGACACACAGGGTCCAGAGGACAAAGGGTGACCCAGCTGAGGGAAAGGGCCTCTGACCACATGGCTGGGTCCCCCATCCTGCAGCGTCACCTCAGCATAACTCAGGTGTGGCCTCAAGTCCTTCAACGTGGGTGACAATGCCCATCACTCAGGAAGTCCCAAGGGTTTTAGATCAGTGCCAGGAACCGGGCACAAAAACGAGTGTATATTCCTTATTTTCACACGGAGGGAGACTGTCGGGTCAGGAAAGGGACCGTGGGCAGAAGCCCCGTCCCGCAGCCTGGCCCACACCGATACCAAGCGCATGCGCGGGGCTGCTAACGACGGGGCGGCACCGGCCGCCTGGCGCCCGGATCTGATTGGCTGCCGAGGAGCCTGGGCGGGGCTGGGTTACGACTGGCGGTCCCCCTCGTCCTTCACGTCCCTTTCCAGAGAACTGGCTTCCTTCCTACCCCCAGATGCCCATCTAATCAGAAATGACCCAGGTGGTGGGATAATCGGAACAGTGGGCGGGGCCAGCAAGTAACTGACAGTCTGAACCCGTTCACAGCAGTGGAGGCTCAGGGGCCCGGAGTCGACGCACCTGGGACACAGACGCGGAGGTGCCTGCGAGGCCAGCTCACTTTGCTCTGCTTCCCTCTGCGCTGCCACCCAGTGTCACCCAGCTTCCGTCCTCCTGGCTTCCGAGACCTCGTGAAGGGTGAGGGCTTCATTCCTGCGGACGCCCGAGGTGCGGGGAACCCACCTTGTGCCGCTGCCATCATGCTTCTTCTACTCCCATCCAATGACCTGGCTGGGGACAAACACCAGGCTGTGGGTCCTCTTCCTCCTGTCTTTCCCGCTCCTCTTGTCACGTGCAAGCAGATGTCCCTGCAAGTAGGTCCGAGGGGGTGGCCTCTGGCCCTGGCAGCTCGTCGTTTACAGGGAAACAAGTCTGGGTCCTTGCTTAGGAGGTGGTGCTGCAACAACAGGTAAACGCAGGTGCTGGTGTGTAGACGCACACACGTGCACACACACAGCCAGAGGCGAGTGTGGCTCTTAGCCAATCACGTGTGAAATGTCAGCCAGGCCTTCCTGTGAGTGTTCAGAAAAAGGCTGGGGAGCCCTTGAGACGCTGTTGGGGGCCTGTTTTCTGTAAAAAGTGCTGCCAGCACGTCTGGCACATTAGCTCCCCCGCCCCCCCAGACAACGGAGGAGACTCCTGGCTGCAGAGGGAGGAAGCACCGGCTGCCCGTTGGGTATGTGGGTAATGCACCTGCGGGCCTATTGCGTTTGGGGCACCAGCTTGGCTTCGCCGCAGGCCACCCAGCTGGTGCCAGACTCTCCTGGCCCCGTCTCCCTGTGCACAGGGCTAAGGGGCAGCCTTCGTTCTTTTCCGATGCTGAGACGCCTGCCTGCATACCCCAGCGTCCCCACATTTGGTGGCACCAGCGCTGCACGTAACGGGCTCACAGCTGTGTGAACTGTGCCCTGCTGACCCAGCTCATCCTGCAGCTGCCCCATCACGTGGGCTGTTATTAGAAATCCTTTTGCACCTGAAGAAACCAAAGCACAGACCGGTTCCCTACCTTTGCCCACTACACACAGGCTGTAAATGGCAACCCACCCTGCCTGGCTTGGGGTGGGGGGTAGGGGTCTCCTCCCACTACGTGGGGAATGGAGATGCATCGCCCGTGAATGACGCGCCTACTGGCATTTCTGGCAGGTTCGGTAAGAGGGGCACCTGTGGACACGTAGGTGCAGCTAAATCGGCCGTGGGAGCAGCGAATGGTCTCCCTCCTGAGCCGCTTCTTGTCTCTTGCCCTAGCACAGCTCCAGAGACATCCCTGCACCTCCGTGCGTGCCTGTCGGCGCCCCCTAACTGCCTGTTTCCTAATCCTGGCATTTCCGCCCCGTCGCCAGACGCTGGGTTGTTAGCGAGTAGTGTTGCTTTGGGAGCGGAGGATGGAGTGCCCTCCTCCCCATGAATGTTTCAGCCTCACCTGGACGCTGAGAGCAGGGCAAGGGCCTGTGTTCTACTGATCAGGGGCCCACTTTGTATCCCTGCACCGTGTGGGGAGCCCAGCCCGACCCTCCGTGAATCGGATTCACAGACCCAGCCCTGAGGTGGGAGGGCCTGAGGGTCCCCCTGCCCGACATTTCATTCCTGTCAAAGAGAACTATCAATAGTTGGAGCTATTTTTCCAAGCAAATTTTACGTACAATCAATACAAGCAATGTCCTTCAGGTGATGGGTGCCTTGCTCAGCTGCAGGTACCATCCTCCCCGTTGGGCCCGAAGCCCCCCAGGTACCGCCCTGGAGCTCTGCCCAGACCACACAGTGGACAGTGGCTTCCCATCACACAGCTTCAGCTTGCAGCTGCCAGCACCATGACGACCCCTGGTTCTGCTAATACAGCCTCCCCTTAACCAGCTCTGTCCCCATTCTTGGCCCCATGTTCGCTAGGGACATGGGGGTCCTTTTACACTAACTGCCCACGTCACACACCTGTTTATAACTCCCTTTCCGGCCATTTCTCACTGACCTGGGGATGAAGGCCAGTCTCCTCCTCATGTGAGGGGCTGCCCTTTTGTCAGCCGTCCTGCATTCAGCTGGACGAGACCTTGAGCTGGACCTTTAATGCACCATGCTGGCTGTGCTTCGGGGCTTTGTTCCAGTCAGCGCTCGGCCATGGCACCCACCACACGCCCAGTCCCGGCACCACGACGCCCTTCAGCTCCTCTGTCCCAGCAGGAGCCTGGCTCTCTGCTCCCAGGGCCCTGTGGGCCGTCTCAGGCCCCTGGGCACCGGCCTTATTTCTTTGTCTGCTGCCCTCGCCAACTGTAGTCTCTCGGGCTGGGACCATGCCCCTTGGTCCTGTGTGTATGCCCTACACCTAAGGCTCCGTGCAGACGGCACTGAGCAGGGGCCTGCTGACCCATGACGGCGGGCACGCTCCCTGACCATCCAGTGGGTTCTAGTCCCGCTCCATCTTCCCGCAGTGCCTAAGCCAGCTTGCCCACTGCTCTTGACCCCTCTGTCTGCAGACCTCACCTGTAGGTGCCACCGCTGCCTTTCCTCCCGGCCCCGGCTTCCAGCTGTGCCCCGTGGCTCTTTCCGTGTGTGAACACGGCCCAGCTCCACGAGCGCGGGCCCGTCTGTCTGGCCCACTGGGTTCTCACTAGTCCCTCGATAGACATGTGTGGAGCCAGCGGCACAACCAGCCCCGTGATCCTGGGAGAGTGCGGGTCCCCACGCTGTGCCCACGGGCGCCTGAGCTGGTCGCTGCCCAACGGGAATGAGCAGTGTGCCTGGCGGCCCTGGGCCACTCGTGGAAGTGCAGTCTGGGCTGACGCTTTTCTAGGGCATAATTGCTTGTCTTGGACACTCTTCTGATGCCATTTAGTCCTGGCGCTGAGTGCCTGGGCCTGGGCAAGCGTCGCTCCTGCCTTCACTGCTGTGTCCCTCTCAGGCCGCTCAAGGAGCCCCACTTCCTGCCCAAGGAGCAATCACAGCTCTCAGGAGAGCTTGTCGCGGGGCTAGACACTGCCAAGCCTCTGATACTGGCTCCGCTAACCGCAGGCTCGGGGATGGGAATGAAACCCAAGCTGTCCCTTTAGAAGGCTCTTGCCAGCTTCAGGAAGCTGCTGCCTGGGCATTTGGTGACAAGGCACATCTTTGCCAAGTGGCTCCAAATAGCCCAGGAAAAGCTGCCACCGCTGCTACAGATTGGGGGTCCTCGTCTTAAAAACTCCCTAGTGCCCACTTACCATCAAGGCCGTTTTATGAAGCGATAACATCATGCAACAAAGCTAAAGGTATCATTTTTAAAAGCAGCAAAAAAGTATAATGCATGCATCAACTTTAGATAAAAAATTAGAGAAAACTGATGAACTAATACATACCTAGAAGGTAAGTAAGCAAGTTCACTTTAAGATGCTTAAATGGAGTAAAAACATGTCACAGGAGGGGGAGCCCTAAGAGGTCGTCAGGAGGAAGTCTCATGGGACACGAGGGACGTGACTTTGGTGGAGGACAGGCCTGGGCCCTGAGCACAACCTGACTGCTTTCCAGGGGACCCCACACCCCGGGTCCTGGCCGAGTCCGTCTGCCCATCTGTACAGTGGGGCTGGACTGAGTGCACTTACGTTGTTTTGCACGTCACTGTTAGTCCATCTCACGCGTCCTCTCAGAAGTTCACTGTCCCATCTCAGCTCAGGGATGGGTGCAGCTCAGGATGGTGAGAGCCGGAAGAAGGGCTGCCCAGGTTGCCAGCCCTCCACCCTCCCTGCTCGCAGCCGCTGCGGCCTTCCTGCCAACGGGCCTGTTCTCCGCCCGCTGGCGTGTGTTTGGCCAGTTGGTTGAAGTCGTGAGGCTCCTGCTCGCGGGAGAACACACCTGCGGGAGGGGGACACACATGGGGAACAGAGCTGAGCCACCCCAGACAGGTGACCTAGGCTACCCAAGGTCACAGAGCCACCAAAGGGCCCCAACGACCCCAAATGCATTAAGAGTAAGTGCGATTTTCTACGTTACTGAGGCTTCCTGGTGCTCAGCCCTCTCGTGGGCGGAGATGACTGACAGCCCGTGGCCGCACTGGGCCGGTCGGAGTTGGGAGGACACTGTCCCTGCAGCATGTGGCACAGGGCATGTGCTTGTATTCTGATAACAAGACACAAGGCCAGAGCAGTGGACGGTCCCACTGCCAGCCTAGGGGGGACTCCCGAGACCGCCACCAATGCAGAAGAACCTGCATTTGAAATGGCCTTTGGAGCCCGGATCCGGCCTCTTGCTCCCCATTCTGGATCATCTGGAAGCAAATCCCCGACCTGACACACTTTCCTCTGTAAACAGTTCAGTCTGACTTTATGAAACATAAGGTGTCTTTTAAAACTGTAGTCACGAGGCCACTGTCATACCGACAATAACGAACCCTTTCTGAACATCACCTGATGCAGGCTCAGTGTTCAAATCCCTCCATTCCGCCCCCGCGCCTGTGTCTGTGGGGTGCTGTCCTCGAGCTGGGATTCAGACGGTGTTTGGCTGATAATTGTTTTGAGTCCCTGGGTTTCCTCTTCCTGTGTTTGGTTCTGTTCCTTGTTCTCCCCGGTGTAATGTACTGAGAAAAATCTGGGCCATCTCTCTTGTATTTTCCCACATTCTGGACTTGGCCGCACAGCTCCTCCTCCGTTCCTTGTCTGTTCCTCCAGGTTGGGCTGCAGACTTCCTGTCATCTTTTGTCCTGACCGTGGAGCTAAGCTGCTGGCTTTCAATGTGGCCTTTGTCTGCTCAGCTGGATAGGACGTTACACATGTCCTTTCAATCTTGTTTACATGTTTTATTTGCTTTGAAAGCGCTTATTGTTATCATGATTTACAGGGACGGTGAATAACCAGGAACTCCAGAACAAGAATGAACGGGAGACCTACTCGTCACTGTATATCCTTGTGTATTTTTAAAATTTGGGGCCATATAACTCCTTTTTGAAGTGCACATATGAGCGTGAGCCAGGCGTTTCAGCTGTTTCTGGGGCAGGGACGTCCTGTGATGCACGAGTGCGTCTCAGGCCCCAGCACCGGCTGGAAATGCAGCTCAGACCGACCGACCAGTGACGGGTTACTGTCTGGCCATGAGCGGGCTCTTCGTTTCCCCAGGCCTCAGGCTCTTCGTTCTGACGTGGACCCTGGGCTCGCTGGAAGGACTACCCGACACAGCGGCTGCCAATGTGGCTTCTTGCTTAGCCCAGCGCCTGACACGACTGACGCCTCCATAAACAGGGCGCTGAGGAAATAGTTCTGTGTTCCTGCTGAACCCAACGGGCAGGTCCTGTGCAAAATACAGTAGAAAAATAGATGCCACAGTGTCCACGCCACCTGCATCAGTGCTGCTGAAGTTAGTCTGTCTCCACTGGTTCTGACTGTAACACCGTCAGACCGGCCAGAGCAGTGAGCTCAGCGCCTGTTCCCTTACGCTGGCCTTCCCGTCCCATCTGGCGACTATTGACAGCCATTTAGAAATCATGTTTACTTTCTATGCAGTCGCGTTTTCAGAAACAGAGAACAAGGAGGGGTGTCTGGTGAGCAGGAAATTGTATTAAGTGATGATTTAATGTCACTCATACATCGCACGCGGGATTGCCCCAATCAATAGGTGTCCACATCGACGTTTCATCTGCTTCTAGCCCGTCGCCAGCGTATTTAAGTAGCTCGTGCTTTGGAAACTGCACAGAAGGCAACAGGCGATGAACATTCTGGAGCTAAAGACAGAAGTGATCGTCCTGCTTCCCGGCTCTTATGAGTGAGAACGGCGGGAAAACGCCGGTCGTGCCAGAGCTCAGAACGGGTGAGCTGCAGGCAAGGGAACTCTGGAAGGAACGCTCGCCTGGGGCTCATCCTCACGCACACGCGCGTTTGTCGTGGGGAGATCTCAGGCCCACCCTGCGGCAGGTGGCTGCTGTCCGTGCTCTGCACACGAGGAAATAAAGCTGGTTTCGGGGTGGTCAGAGGCTTGCTTGGTGTTCGCGCTGGTCACTGCTCTGCCTGTCAGTGTCACTGACCTTGACACCTGCAAGGTTCCCTCCTTTCCCCTTCGCCCCAGGGGCCACGGGAGTCAGGAGTACTGTGCTGGCCACTCTGTCGGCTGGGTGACGTGACAGGCAGAACACGGGCCTCCCACACTGCTTACGTCACAGTCCCTGGGACCTGTGAACACGTTAGGTCACATGGCAAAAGGTAAAAAACTGAAAACGTAACTCAGGTTGCTAATCAGCTGCCTGAGATGGGAGACGAGCCGGCGTTTTCCACGTGAGCCTATTGTGGTTACAAGGTTCTCGTTAAGTGGAAGAGGGTGTAGCACGGGACGGAGGAGGGGCCACGAGCCCAGGAGTGCGGCCTCCTGTGCAGGACAAAGCCAGGGACAGGCTGTCCCCGGAGTCCCCAGCAGGCACCAGCCCTGCACACACAGGTGCAGCCCAGTGAGGCCACGTCACGACTGCAGTGAATAACTGTGCAGTGGCTGAAGTCGCTATGTTTTGGTCATCTGTGGTGGCAGGCGTGGCAGCCTCCTACAGGCACTGCCGAGTCCCCGTCACACAGCCCGCCCTTCTCTCTGAAGGAGACAGTTCCAATCCGACTGGGAACTCGTGTGGGACAGTGGCTGGGCCAGTAGTAAGATGCAGTAACGCACGGTCCTTTCTGCTTTCCACTCACTGAATGCAGGCCTGAAGCTGCAGTCCTGCCTGGGAGAAGGTCCGCCCAGCGTTCTGCACACGTGCACTCACGCCCCTCAGGTCTGCCGTCCCGTGTGGACGGCCAGCTGCTGCGTCGTCCAGCTGGAGGCAGACGGAGGGGCCTGAGCTGCACGCTCCAGCCAGCTCACCCACATGCTCCCCTGACACTGGGTTCACGTCCAAGTTGCACTGAACAGTGAATACACCTGGACTTCCTACTTAGCCTTGTGTTCGCCTCCCCATGGGGAGAGATCAGGGGAGGTGTTGAGGCATCTGCCGCAAAACTGCTGGAATTCCACGGATTCCACTGAAGTCTGAGACGAGCCCACCATCCTTTGTGGGAGTTGAGGAATCGAACCGGCAACCTTGTGGTCGAGAGCCCAATGGCCCATGTGGGAATCGAACTGGCAGCCTTCGGAGTTAGGAGCACGGAGCTCCAACCGCCTGAGCCACCGGGCCGGCCCCCAAAATACATTTTTTTATAGATTTGTATTGGACTATAGCTAACATACAATATTATATTAGTTTCAGGTATACACCATAGTTATTCAACATTTATATGCCTAAGGAAATGATCACCATGATAAGTTCAGCAACCATCTGACACTGTATCACGGTATCACAATACTACTGACTATATTCCCTATACTGTGCATTACGTCCCCAAGATTTAATTGTTTTATACCTGCGCCCCTTCCTTCCCGGCCCCCAGCTCATGGAGGGGCCGCCGAGTGTCAGGGCTTCCCCTGCCCTCAGGCCACTCGTGCCTTCCCGGGGACCCTGTGGGCTTGACTTTGCCCAGGGGCTGATAGACAATGGAACACGGAGGGGAAGCCGGGAGAGGAGAGGACGGCGAGGCGACCGCACTGATTTTAAGGACGGCCCAGTGGATCAGGGAACACGTTCCCACCAGGCTGGGTGGCTTTCAAACGACCACATATGCAGGCACATATGCTTCACTGCGCTTCCCATTTTTTACGCATTGAAGACAAGTCCCTCCACCAGCCGAAAGATGACGACTCGCTGAAGCTCGGAGGGTGGTCCGCACATTTAGCACGTTTCAATTAAGGTCATTACTTTTTAGACTTAATGCTACCTTGTTTCCCCGAAAATAAGACCTAGCCAGACCATCATCAGCTCTAGTGCGTCTTTGGGAGCAAAAATTAACATAAGACCCGGTCTTACAGTAAAAGAAGACTGGATATTATATAATATAGTGTAAGAACTGGTCTTCTTTTACTGTAAGACCGGGTCTTATGTTAATTTTTGCTCCCAAAGACGCACTAGAGCTGATGATGGTCTGGCTAGGTCTTATTTTCGGGGAAACGATACTGCCCAGTTAAAAGACGACAGTGGAGTGTGAACAACTTTTATATGCACTGGGACCAAACATTTCGTGTGACTCGCTTTACTAAGACACTGGCTTATTCGCGACAGTCTCTCTGGGGTCCCAGGTGCTGTGGCTCAGGCTCAGCTAGGCCTCTGGCTTTGGGGTTCTTACAAGACTGTCATCAAGGAGCGGCTGGGGCTGCAGCCAGCATGACGGGTCCTGCTCCAAGTTCCCAGGTGTGTGTGGCTTGGCCAGGGCTCAGTCCCTCCAAGCTTCTGGGATGAGGCCTCAGCCCCGCTGCCCGTCAGCTCCCAGCCCCCTGCCGCCTGGGTATCTCGACCGGGCAGCTCGGAACACAGCAGGCTGGCTCACCAAATGCAGCCAAGAAGCACCAGGCTCACCACACCGTCACAGTCCTGGACTTCCTCACCTCGGCAGTGACATGCCATCGTTTTTGTAGAAGCAAGTTGCTGGGTACAGTGGCACTTGGGTGGGCAGGGGCCATGGGGCCAGGCTGCAAGGTGTCTGCCGCCCTGCCACACCCAGCGTACCAGCCAGAGCAGCAGGCCCCTGAGGACATGTAAGACGGACGGGATGTGGACGTACAGACGAGTGTAGACATACAGACACAGACGATGCACAGACAGACCAGACACACGGGCTTACCACGCGGGCCTGGCTCACGTCAGAAGTCGCACTGTGTGCCCTCCGCAGTGGGAGGCCCAGGGGCCAGTGGTGTGCAAGTCGAGTCTGAAAGCCCGAGAACCAGGGGCTGCTGTGCAGATCTCATCCACGGCAGGAGGATGAGACGGGAGGTCCCAGCTCACTGAAGGAGACAGAAAAACAGGCGCAAATCCTCCTCCCTCTGCCTTTTGTTCTCTTCAGGCCTCAGTGGATTGTGAGCGGCCCACCCTCCCAGGGGAGCCCCCGATTTAAATGCTAATCTCTAGAAACACCCTCACAGATGGGCCCAGAAATAACAGTCTGGGCACCCCGTGGTCAGTCAAGCTGACACGTACAATTAACTGTCACACTCGGCTTCCCGGACGGGGGTCCAGGTGACAGTGACACGTCTTGTGATCTTCATAGACTTGGCAGGACAGTAACTTCCATCACCAGCTGTTCAAATCTCACATGTCCTTCACGAGCCAACTACCGCGTTTCCTCTAGAAGCTTCCCGGCTCCTCTGCCCTGGAGACCGCCCAGCCCCAGCCCCAGCCCCAGCCCCAGCCCCAGCCCCAGCCCCAGCCCCAGCCTCTGACTCCGTGTGCCCTGGGAAGCTTGCTGACTGCCCGTCACCCTAGCGGAAACAGTGCCACATGCCCACAAAGCTCAGTGCCCGGCCCGCAGGCCGGGTCGTGACAGCACACGTCACAGTCTAAACTGTGTACTGCCCCTGCCCCAGAGCCTGGCGCCTGGTTAGCACCCAACGCCATGTTTTTACTGAATGGACGAGTGGATGTACCCAGTGTGACATCATGGGCACCCTCGTGTTCCTGGGCGCTCGCTCCAGGCCCCCATCCCCCTGGGCTCCTGGCTCGGCCCCTTGGTCATGGAGCACCCTCTGTTCCTCCTCAGGTGGCCCTGCCGCTGGCTGCAGGGCTGAGGTCTGTGATGCAGGTGGTCCCATCACTGCGGGGACACGCCCTGTCCCCCACAGTTGTCGGGAGGGTTTGCGGGGCTGGATGTGTCCTCGGAGACGCCAGTGTCTTCCCTCGGCACAGGTCCCGACCCCGCAGGCCCCACGTGTCGCGAGGCGGCCCTGAGTGTGCACCTATAACCTGCTGCTCGCGGGAGTCGGGGGCGGAGAAGCTGCGGCCTGGTTTGCTTGGGCGGCGGAAATGTCTGAGCCGCCTTGGGAACGAGCCTTTTTCCCATTCATGGTTCTTCGCAGCTGACATATGGTGGCGGGAGCCGAGGAAATAGGCCCATCCTGTGTCCCCAAAGAATTGAGCCATCTTTTTCCTGGTTGCTGCCTGCCACCCCTGCTGAAAGGTTAATCTGGCTCCTCTCAACGAGCGCATTCATCACCAGGAAGAGGCCTGTTGTGGGAAATATCGATCAGCGGCCTCCCGGCCTCTGCTCGGCGGGAACCGAGTGTCGGTCAGTCCAGGTCTTGGTGCTGGGTAGTGGGAGGAAGCCGTGGCCTCCGCAGCTGAAGGACAAGGATGGACACAGGGCATCTTCCTTCCAAGGGCCTGTCCTGCTGGCTCAAAGGGCAGGTGGGGTCAGTGTGGCTGGGCCAGGATTGAGACTCTCGGGGGTGTGACCCACAGGTGGGGGCTGGCACATGAGAACGGTGTCCACAGCGCAGCTGGCCCGTCTGTTGGAGTAACTCCTGGATGTAGACCCGGCACTCAGAGGATGAAATTCAGCGGAGACGCTGATGTGGGCTCGCCTCTCCTCCCTACAACTCAGTTGCTTCCAGCCCCTGCCAGCCCCTTGCACACACTGTGCCGTAATTTAGCATGAAGTCTACTGCCCGCCTGCCTGCCAGGCCCTGGGCTGAGCGTCGGGAAGGAGAGAGGGCCCAGTGCACCCGACTGGCCCCCACTCTCGTGCGGAGAAAGACTCTTCAGCAGGAAACTGCTTCACGGTTCAGTAAACTCTCTGGCTGGAGGACCAAGGTGACTCACTGTGAGCGGAAGACATGCTCTGATTCGGGGAAGAGACAGGAGGGCTTCAAGGAGGAGGTGTCTGTGGAGCAGTGTCTTGGGAAGGACTGGGCTGTCATGGAAGGTGCTGGCGTGGAGACAGGCGTGTGCGTCCAGAAGGTCGCCTGTGCACAGAGGACACAGGTTAACAAGTGTTGGCAGGTTTAAACACCACTGGGCCAGAGCGGTCACCGAGCCTCGTTACGGGGTCCTGTGTGACGCGCGGGGGGGCCCCTGAGAAGTGGAAGGACGTAACACGATGCCGGCCATAAAGAGGGCAATTGGAATATTTCATTTCCCAAAATAACTGGGATTATTGGTTGTGACAGGACACTGTCTGGAGCAGTCGGGTCTCAGCTGGAAGCTGACGGAACGTTCAATTGGGGAACACGCTGCCGTTTAATAAAGGAACAGTTTACACCGTGTGAAGGGCGCCACCAGCATAGGTCTGCACCCCAGGGCACAGTGGGGATGAAGGGACAGAGAAAGGGGCTGTCCCCAGCCCCCCTCAGTGACGTGGGGTCAGGGGTCAGCGCAGCAGCCTCTGCTTCTCTCTTCCCGCCCTTTGGCCCCCGCCAGCCTGCCCGGTGGGCTAAATTCTGCTGGAGGCAGAAGCCTGGGAGCTGGTGATGGCTGCCAGCCCCACTGGCCAGCACCCACGTCTGTCACTGCAGGTGGCACACAGCACAGGCAGCTGCTAGCCCGGCCTGAATTCAGCAGAGGACTGGTAGCAGAGCTACCAATGGCTGCAGAGCTGGTGGCAGGCACTGCTGAGGACAAACTCCTCGGGCTCTGCTTCCCGGGCGGCTCCATTTTCACACTGCACAGCCCCACGCGTGGGTGACCGAGACCCGTCTGGGCCACCACATGCAGAGGGCGGGGCCGCCCAGGAGCCCCTCGCTGGGCCCCACCTGTGCGGACCCATGAACATCCTGAGCCCCGTTTTCTCATCTTTAAAATGGGAAACCGCCGCCGTCACTCAGGTGTGGAGAGGGGGAGGCAGAACAACAGCCCAAACCTTGGACTTGGGAGCCACACGGCTGGGACAGGCCTTGGCCGGACCTCGCCGTCCAGTGCGGGCGGGTGGGCGGGTGGGCGGCACGTCAGGCAGGATGAAGCGGGGCCTCGGCTGCACAGAGACCTGTGTGTGTGTCGTGGGTTCTCATCGTCACTGTGACTTGCGGCAACAGCCGTCCCTTCTGAGTTGTCAGGGGGTCCTTCGAGCTGCGGCTCTGCTGTGCGAGGACTGGCCCCTCCTTCCTGGAACAGAACGTGCGGCCGGCCTCCTCTGTCCCTGAGCGCACCTCCTATGGACCCCACGTCCCCACGTTGTCCAGAAGAACCGTCGGCCAGTGGCTGGTTCCTCTGCTCGTGCAGAGGTGGCTGTGACCTGCCCACAGGCTCACCCACCGTTCACTGAGAGCAGCAGGCCCTGGACAATGTGACTGGCACGCCAGCGTCCTCAGGGATGGGACACGGCGCCCAGGCCGGCCTCCCACACTGGAGGGACCTCCTCTCGCTGGGAAAGGAGCAGGCTGGGCAGAAGGGGACACACGCGTCTTTATTTCTTCTGCTTTGTGACAGAACCACTTGTCCATGAAATCAAATCGAGGTGAGATGCCTATTAAACACTGGGCCTCCTAAACGCGGCTAGGTGGGAAGGCGCCGCTGCAGGGTCGCGTCCGGCCGTGTCACACTGCTCCTAGTTCCTACAGAAAGTGCGTGAGCTCACATGTCATCTGGGCCCCGTGCTGCGCTGCTCACACACACATACACACACACGCACGCACACACTCGTCAGGTGGCCAGACGGCAGCGGCACCCACCCCGCTCCTCGCGCCGGGTCCCAGCCCTGGACAGCCATGCGGTGACAGGGCACTCACTCGAGGAACAGGCTGGCCGCCTCTCTCACTCTTTCTTGTTGAGAAGGTTCCGTAGGATCGTCTCTCTTGGAAATGCAGTGCTGGACGAGGCCAGCGGAGCACCTGCCCGCCCATCGTCCTCGTACCTCCGCTGGGTCCCCAAGCCTCTGACGTGCAGTAGGCTGGTGGCTCCCGTCTGTCCCGGCAAAGGGAACCGATGAGGCTGCCTTTGCAGGCTGCACACCGTGGGGGGGAGGGCGGGTCCTCACTGACCTGCCCCTCAGGTGCCCGGCCACCCCCATCTCCTTGTCCCTCACTGGGGGCAGCTGACTGTCCACACAGAGCGAAGCTGGCCATTCACTGAATAACGGAGCAACTGGACACCAAGCCTGACAGACGGGCAGTGGCCACTGCACGCTGCCCTCACCAGCGCCCTCCTGAGGCCCACCCACTGGACACTGGACGCTGGGCCGGGCTCTGCCCCCGCTGAGGGGAGGTGGGGGCACGTTCTCTCCATGGGACCCCAGGTCGTGCTTTCCTTCCCGAGCTCTTCTTACATCCCCTGAATTAGTGGCCGTTGCTGCTGTCGTGCTGGAGGTGATGACACTCCTCACGGCCGCAGTCGGGGTCACTGGGGGGCGTGCCCTCGGCAGACGGTGGGAGGGGGAGCTCCGTGGCCTCGTCTCACTTCCAGAGCCGCCTTCTTTCGAGTCTCACGGCCCCTTGCCCCACGTCAGGCCCATGGACACGTGACCCTGACTGCGCTTCCATCGGGGAGTCTCCTCTCTGACCCCGGCCCTCCCCGCCTTCCACGGACCCTTGTGACGACACTACAACCACCCAGATAATCCAGGTCCATTTCCCATCTCAGGATCTTGAACTCAGTTACTGCCGCAGTCCCTTTACCAGGAAGGGATTAGGACATGGACACCTGGTGGCCGTCACTCTGCCAATCACACCCCCAGCCCAGTCTCTCATCTTTGTCCCCTCTCCTCAGTTCTGGAATCTTCTATCTGCTTGGATGTTTGGGTGAAAAAGTTATTCGGATCTGACAGTCTCCAAAAGCATTTTCTCTGCTTTTTCTTCTCTAAATCCCGTCCCCAAGGCTCCTGGTTCACCGTCTGAGTTTGAGGCAGAAGGGATAGTTACAACACCGACCGTCACACCGACCGTCACACCCACCAGAGTGGCTGACACAGAGGACACTAGCACTGGTGAGGAGGCAGGACCGGAGGCCACTGCAGGGGGCGTGCGTTTTCACAACAAACACTAAAGCAGGAAGGAGCTTGCTTTTTCATTTGTTCCCAGAGAAGAAATCCTGTCTGTCCCCACTGGTTAAAGGGGGTCACATGCACATTTCTGAACCAACTGAAATGGCTGGGGCTAGAACATGCTGGCTGGCAGGCCCGTGTCACGTGACTGGTCCTGGATGTAGGAGTGGGGTCACTGATGCCCAAATATCGCTCTGACTGGGGGACGATGCTCTCCAAGGGAGAGGTACCATCCCGGGACAGGAGAGGCACACGGACAGGTACCTGTGACAGACTTGAGCCCAACCGGTTCCATCTGCGAAGGTCCGACATGACAGCTGCAGGTTTTACTCCTGACGCGGAGGCTCGTGCTGGTGGGCGCTGTGGTTTGCTGAACCAAGCGATTCAACTTGGATGCTCCCTGGTCTTTCAATCAACCTCCAGCGGTTCCAGAGTCAGATGGGAAGACAAAGCCTGGAGAGGGAGGGAGAGACACGTTATCTTCCCCGGTCTTCACACCTTCTGTTTTAGTATATGTGCTGCCGAAGCGAGCGGACACCTTCTGTTTTAAAGACGATGAAAAGTGAGGTTCAGAGAAGCTAAGTCACTTTCCCCAAATCTCACAGTGATGTCAGGCCATGTAAGATCTGCTCTTTCTGACTCTCTCAGGGTTTTAAGTCTTGGTTCGGCACAATTGACATTTTGGGCCAAACAACTGTGCAGTGGGGCTGTCCTCCCCTGGGGGCTCAGCAGCACCTCTGCCCCCAGCTCTAGCAGCCAGGACTCCTCCATCCTCAGCTGTGACCAAAGCCGTCTAGACTTTGCCCAGTGTCCCAAGGGACCTGGCTGAGGACCTGCTCTAAGTGCCGTGATGGAAACCCGGACCTCGTCCCGTAGCAGCCGTGTCCCCGCCGAGAGCCCCGGTTTTCCTGGCTAGGACACGGGGTCACCGTGTCACATGTCAGGTACCGAGCCCCTGGCCGCCCTTCGCCAGCTTCCTCAACAGTAGTGGAGGTGTCTCTCTCACCAACCTGGGCATAATTTTAGAGAGGGTGGGGTTTTTATTTATTTATGGCAAATTAAAGACACTGAATTTGCAAATGAGGACAGACATTGGCGGCCACTCCCGTTGCCTAATTAGTACAATTGCATGACTGCCCTGGGACGTGGGCCTCTGTGGAGCTGGTTGGGGATGTGGCACAGGGTCAAATGTCCAACATCAAATGTTTCAAAGCTCAGAAATGAGGCTTCTGTGTGAATGTTCCCGAGCCTATTAAATTCCCTCACGTGGCTGGTGACGGCCACACGGCCTTGTCGCCGTCTTTCTCCAGGATGGTCCTTCAGGATAGCTCACGGACTCTCCTGCCACCGCTCTCCTGCCCTGAGCCAGGGCTAGTCAGTAGCCTCGCTTCCGGCCCGAAGGCACTTGGAAAGGAGCCCCCCACCCCCAGGCCACATTCACCACTGTCCGTCCGTGTCACGTGTGAGTCCTCACTGCCCAGCACGTGGCTGGAGCAGAGCCTCTGGTCAGTGTGTTGAGTAAATCAACGACTCTTGTCCACTGCACCTTGTGATGGCCGCTGGATGCAGGACCCAGGGCCACAGATACAAAGCCTGGGGACCGAGTGGCCTCCAAACTGCAAATTGCGCTGCGTCTGCCAAACGTCCCGCGTCACCAGAGCCCAGCTGCTCACTCACAGTGCTTTAAACAAACAAGGGGCAGAGGTGTGTTCTTCCACGTCAAAGCAATCCAGACATACGTGTCCAGGGCTGACGTGACGGTTCCCAGAGCCGTCAGGGACCTTCCCTTTTCCATCTCACCGCCCTCAAAGTCATGCGTTGGCTGCTGCAGCTCCGGCCTTCACAGCACATCCCCAGAGAAGAAAGAGCAAGGGGAAAACACCAATTCCTCCTCAATAACCCCCTTTAGAGGGACTTCCCAGAAGCCCCACTCCATGATTTCTGCTAATAGCCCATTGGACAAGTGTAGCTGCACAGGGAGGCTTGGAAAAGAGTATTTTCACTGAGCACATAGTTACCCCAAGTAAGAAGGGCGCTCACTTGAAAAGGAGGAGGTGAGGACTGATGTTAAGTGAGCAAACAGCTCCCCGGGCTGGGACTGCCCACAGGACCCGCTCCCGACGGCCACGCCTCCCCAGGGACTGCCGCTGTCCTGCTGTGACCGCCCGCCCGCCCGTGTGCACTCGTACACCGGGGTTCAGACACGCGCCCTCCTGGGCGCCCAGAACTCAGTTCCTCAGGTTTCCCATCTACCAGGGATCTCACTTCATCCCAAATGCGGTTTAGGTCCTAAACGCCTGTCTGGACCCTGGCTGGCGTCGTATGAATGGTCTGAGTCCTGCTCTGGCGACAGACCCTGGCCTGCCCTCTGGTATCTTTGCTGCCGTCCACCTGACTCAGCTCTGGCCCCCAACCCGCCTGGACCCTGCCCTGAGTTCCAGCTCAGAGGACCCCCATGCAGACCACCAGCTCTTCTTAGAAAAGTGTTTTCACTGTGTGGGGAGCCTGATTATTTTTACTTAGATGAAACTATAACATATTCACTCTAGGCAATTTGGGAAACACAGGTAGAGCCTGTAAGAGGAGAATGCCCGCTTACACTCCCTCCCTGTGCTCAAACCAACGCTGTTAACACTAAAAACGACACTCACTCGGGACTCCTGGAAACACGCTTCCCCATGCCTGGGGCCCTCCCCGCGTGGGGCTGGGACACACTGCCGCCCTTGTGCAGTCTTCTCCCCGTGCATCTGGGCCAGTCCTGTGACTTGCTTTGACCAACAGAACGTGGCCAAACGAGTCTGTGTCAGTTCCAGGCCTGAGGCGTCTGGGCAGCTTCCGCGGTGGCTTCTGGGAGCTCAAAGTACCCGGATGCTGCTGGGCGCCACGTGGACACAGAGGCCCCGCCTGTCCAGCCTGCCCGCCCCGCCCTGCCCAAGTGCACCCAGGAGAGACCACCGCAGGCCACGGACAAGTCCCTAGCGGGGCCCGGCCTGCCTTGCAGAATGGCAAAAATGCTAGAAATTGCAATAAAAACGGTGGGTCTTTAAGCCGCTACATTTTGGGGTGGTTGGTTACAAAGTCACAGGTAACTAACTGATAACCACAGTTCGGTTTAACATGAAACTGTACTCCTACGTAATTATGTTGTGGTGAAAAGTGAGTTCCGGACTTCCACATATTAGCTATGACTCTGGGCAAGTTACTTTATTTCATCTATAAAATGGACTTGATAAAAACCTCACAGATTTCGGGGAAAATAAACGAGTAACAGAGTTTGTAAAGCACAGTGTCTGAAACGTAGTTCAACACCAAACAGATGGGCATTTCCCCAGAGCACCGCTTACTGGCCACGATGTGTCACCATGAAGAGTCCCCGTGTCGTGTGTCATGAGTCAGCCCCTGCTGCCGTTGGGCACTGATGCTCTTCCCTGTTCCTTCACAGACGCAGAGCAAAGCCTCTCGTTTCCACTCTTCCCAGGAGGAAGCAGTGAGGCTGAGAAGGACCGAGCCACTCGCTACGGCCACACAATGGAGCTGAGGGTGCACACCTGGCCTGTCACCTGAGGGTCACGCTGGCTGCTGGGCCCGGCTCGGGCACCGTGGAGGTGAGGCCGCCTCTGGCATCACAGCACAACCGTCTCCCTGGAGACCAGCCATCCCTGGCCAGGAGAGGCTTTCTGACAGGCTGAGTTTTGCAGGAGGGTGAATGCTCGCAGCTTCTGCACACGTCTGCCCAGCCTCTGCCTCCTCTGCTGTGACTGTCACCTCAGATGGCAGGAGGGTCTCCTGGGAGGACTGACAGCAGGCGGGGGAGGTGCTGGTGTGCAGACTCGACTGGACGGCCCCGCGCGGGCATCTCAGGCTGCCGGTGCCAACTACAGGCTCCACGGGGAGCCACTCACCCTCGGAGCCCGTTTCCCGTCTGTGCAATTGTGGCCTTTACGGCTCTCCCCCCACACTCCCCATCGTGAGGCTTAGGGCGATAATGGGTGTCAGTGCCCGATCCGAGTGCCCATTACGGGAAGCTCTCTGCGCCTTCTTGGCACTGGCAGCGAAGCTCTAAGGATGGAGGCAGTCCTTTCTCATCGTCCTGGCCTGGACGAAGTACGGCCCTGGGAACAGAGAAACATTTGCACTGGAAACCTGCACTTCTCCCGGTGCTCTCCGAGGTGTCAGGACAGATGAAAGGAAAAAGTAAAAATCACGTGCACAAATGGGAGGTGATTCGTGCCAAATCGTCAGCAAATGGAGCGCTGACGTCTCACACGCTTCCTGCCCATTATGAACCTGCTCACCACGTCCACGGACCTTCTGCACGTGGCGCAGTGTCACAGCCGCGGAGGGCAGGGCGACGAGGGCAGCAGGAGCCACCTCCGTGGCGGTCGCCGGTATGGCTCCACAGCTCTGTCCAGTGTCCTCTGTCAGCCGCGGCTCGGAGTCGTGGGATTGGCCAGCCTCAAGGGCGGGGAGGTATCCTATCTCCATTCCTTCTGAAACAAATGTGGGTTGACAAGTGGTCATTTTGATAACTTTTCATCTCATTTCTTCCTGACATTTCCTTAGCATGGGGCTTAACCATTAAATTCAGGTGTCAATAAAAGGTAGTTTTAACAAAGGCTTTTGTGCTGAGAATATCCCTCTTTTCTTTCTTCCTCCTTTCCTCTCTCTTGCTTTTCCTCCCTCCTTTCCTTACCTTTCCTCCTTTCTTTCTTCAAACGCACACTAAGCATTTTTTATGTGCAAATTGTAGGGTGGACTTGAGCGACGCAGGTTTCTGTGTAAGGGACAGTCCCTGCCCTTCAGTTGTTCAGTTTCAAAGAGCGGAAAGCAGGCGAAAAACAAAGATCTGTCATCTGTCGCCAGAGAGTGCAGCGGAACGCCCCGCTGGCTTGCTCATGGCCGCTCAGGGCTGGGCTCGTAGGGCATCCACGCTGCAGGTGGCCCGTTGGCTGCGCGTAGCTCCAGGCTGAGGGCTGGCCTCAGTCTGCCCAGTGTATCCCCTGGCGCCGCTGTGCAGGGTCAGCAGGCGTCCCCCCCCCCGGTGGGTCAGGAGCTCAAGGGCACAATCACCCCTCTGCCTGATCGTTGGCCAGAGGTCACGAGGACAAGTCCAGCGCTGATAAGCAGGGCCCTGAACGCCTACACACACGGGACGGAAGGCAGGAGACAGCTGCTTAAGAGCATTTCCGGCTGGCACGGGAGGGACGAGGGGCAGAGCACCCACTGCTCAGCGGGATGACGAGGAGAGACGTCCTGGAGGAGGCAAACCTTCAGCGGAGCATTTAGAGCTTCCAGAAATGAAGTAGGTGGAGAGACGAGACTGGCCTGTTCAGGCAGCGCACAAGGGCGAGTCGTCCCAGGACCTGCTTGGCAGCTTGCGTTTCATCACCGTGAGGGGGAGGAGGAGATGTTCTTGGAAAAAGGGGAAGGAACAGATCCCCAGGCAGGATGGACGCTGAAGGGATCCAACAGTCAGAGGAGGCAAGGCAGAGGCGGGTGGTCAGAAGGGGAAGGACGAGCCATCACCGCACCTGCAAAGTGCACCTGGAAGCTGGTGTGACTGAGGAATGGGGAGGGCACCTGAAGGAGGGAGACTGTCAGGGCCCCCGCAGACCTGCAGGGAGGGAGGATGAAGATGAGGGCGAGCGAGACGGGATGACAGGGTGAGACACTGCAGAGACGGGTGCGCAGGACACACAGGGCGGAGGGGAAGGGACTGACAGCACTTGGAGGCGTGTACAGCTATTACAGCTACTCTAATAAATGTCACTGTACTACTTGTCTCACGAGGACCTCGTGAGATGCCAGCAAACAGAATACGGACAGAAAAGGAACAAAGCACATTTTTACAAACGATAGTCTGGGAAATTGATTTTGTTCAAAGGAAGTGAATGCTAGAAAGGAAAGCAGCGATCACCACGAGACATCATAGAAGACTCAGCCTCCTTTTTTTAGGAGCGAGTGGGGGGAGGGACTGCGGTTTTGGAGGCAGACACTCAGGTCCCGAATCTCCACTTGCACACCTCCTGGTCTGAGACTTTCAACAAAGTCACTCCCACTACCAAGCAGCCCGGGACCTCACCCCTGGGCCTCAGCGTCCCCCTCTATACAACGTGACAAGTCCACTTACTGTGGTCACATGAAATTAAACAGGACAGGGGACGCAGAGCCCCAGCTCGCGGACTGACAGAGTTAGCTCCCAGCTGACGGGTGGAGTAACTCATTTATTTTCCCCCCAAAACAACGCTCTGCGATAGGAACTGTTGTGATCAGCACCCTGGTTTTACAGGGTAAGAAACGAAGCCCAGGGAAGTGACAAGACTTGCCCGAGACCAGAGAGCCTGACCCGGCGAGGGTGCATTCAGCCACCTGCCCCACGGCCATCCTGGTGTTCCCGCCGCCCGGCAACACGTGAGGGAGAGCAGCCACTGCAGGCCGCGCGGTGGGCAGGCTTAACACCCCGTCCTCCCCAGGCCCCACCTCACACCCCTCATGCAGCCCGGGAGCCTTTGGCCTTTAACCAGTCAGCAGAATGGGCTGCCATCAGTCAGGGTTTGATGAACGATTGTGGGAGACGACACAGGAAGGCCCTGAAAGTTCCAGAAACTCATCCTGGGTCAGAGGTGCTGGAGCTGGGCTTTGACCCCAGGTCTGTGTGGTCAGCACCTTGACAGCTCACAACGTGGGAGTTTCTGGTGTTGCCGTGGTTTCCACAGAATCTCTATGACGGTTTTACTGTGAATCACAGGGTATTTACACCATCGAGGAGAAAGAGCTTTGCAAACATGGGGCCTTGACAGAGTTTCCAGAACCTTTCAGACTTCTCTGCTCATGTGTGTGGCAGAGACAGGCAGACAATTCCTTTGGATTCACACCTCTGACGGGACTTTCCCCTGGAACGTGAGGCTCTACACGCCTCCTCTTCTCTGAGGACACAGACGAACAGCCTGAGGACGAAAGTCCCCTGGACTCGCCGGGGCAGTTCTATTTCCTGTGACATAAGGACATACTTGCTGTGGCATCATCCGGGTGATGATCTGCCCACCTCCTGGGAGGCCGGCGAATGTGTGTCATGTGCCGCACAGGGCGGGGGTCGGGAGGGGCTGCCGCGCCCCAGTTCCCTACCTCCCCTCAGGGAGCATGAGCACAGCTCAGGCCACCAGTTGGTTCCTGGGCCTGGAGCCTGGAGCCCAGGCTGCAGCTGCTCACGCACGTTTGTTTGCCTACGACCCCACCTGCGCGCCCCTGCTCCACGGCACGCGGCCTCGTCTGGTGACGCCGTGACCTGCACCGCGTCCAGCACTTCCCTGATTCTTGTTCGTTTACTTGGCTGCCCACTGCCTCCACTAGAATGTGAGGTCCATGGGCCTGAGGGCATGAGCCAGGCCGTGTCATCCTTGCTGCGTCCCCAGCATTAACACATAGGAGGTGTGTGATCAACGCTTGTGGGATTAATACATTCTTATTGGGGTGAGGACGGGGGACCACGGACATTCACGGTTCTCTTCAGGTGTGGCTATTCCAGAATCTTCTGCCCACTGAACTGAGTCCTGCGCATGGATGGCTGCCTTGGTTTCTCTACTTAGATCCCGAGTCCATGGCCAGGCCAGAACCTGCAGCTGGGTTGGCCGGGGCTCTGACACTCTGCCCAGGTCGCGCCACATTCTGTCCTCAGGGAGCTGGTTCCTGAGCCCTGACCCCTCACCCCGCCGTCTGAGACCCTACAACAGCCGGGGTGACTGACTGGAACAGCCTGGTGCCCTCTTGAGTGTTTACAGCCATGACTTGTCTGCGTCTGTTCCTTGACAGACGGCAACTATGGCCAGAAATCACACTCGGGTTTGGACTCTGTGCATCACGTTTGCCAATTACTTTGACAGGACCAGCCCTAGGAGCGGGTTCGTGCCTCTCGTTTCTCTTCTGTCTGTGACATTATGGTCACCACCACCATCATCAGCATCCAAACCACAATTTATGCCATTATAACCATCACCACCATCTCCGTCCCCACCATCTCCCTCACCACCATCTCCGTCACCATCTGTGTCACCACCATCTGTGTCACCACCATCTGTGTCACCACCATCTGTGTCACCACCATCTCCATCACCTCCATCTGTGTCACCATCACCAGCACCTCCGTCACCACCGTCACCACCACGTTTGTCACCGTCACCAGCAGCAGCAGCACATTTGTACAGCACACAGCCTCAGAACCCGGCTCTTCATACGGATGCGAATCCCGGGCCCTCCCAGCTCTGTAGACTTGGCCCCCACTGAGCCCTCAGAGCCCCACGCTCTGATCTACAAAGGACGATGATGATTTGACCTCAAGCATCATGATGAAGACCCAGGAGAAAAGGCAGGCCAGGCAGCGAGCTGAGTGGGTGCAGTGAACACCGACGCGTGCTGTCAGTAAGACTATTATCAATGTTCCCTCCCACCATTGATTACATGGGAGCTTTTACTAGAAATCAGCTACCGAGCTCTGCTTAGCTGTTTGTTCGCTCTTTCTCCTGCACACACAGGACGGCTGCCATGTGTAGTTGTTGTTCTGGATGCCAGCAGTTTAGGGGTGAACGCGACAGACAAGGCCTCGGCTCTCATGCGACTTCCACCTCGTGAGGAGGACAGACGAGGAACCACCCCACACGGCACCTTTATCTAGAACGATCACTCCCACGTCACAGACTAAAAAGGCGCCGGAGCGGTTGGGGGTGTGGCGTCTAGCCCCTCCCAGCCACTGCTGGCATCTGCCCTCATCCTGCCAAGCCACGAGGCTCACGGCCCAGCGTCCCCCCCCTTTCTGAATGCGCCTAGAGACCCCTCCGCTCGGCCGCTTGGTCTCTCACGCACCGTCCTGGCCCCGAAGGCTCTCCTGCTGTGTCTCGATGGTATCTTGCTTTCCTTGGCAACACACCAGGCTGGATTCCCTCCCTCAGCGGGAACAGCGTGTCTCCTCGGTGAATTTCAGCTGAGTGCATTTTATTTAAGCTTCCAAGGACGGCCGTTAAGTAAAAGCAGGGAGAAACGTCTGTGGAAACCGCCCCGCGAGAGCCAGTGGCTCACCGCTGTGCAGTCACAGTGGCAGCCAGGCCGGGGCCAGAGGCTTCGGGGCTTCATTTGCTCCCATCGATTTCCTTCATAGATCAGTTTGATACTAGACGTTATAAGGTTAATTTTGGATGATTAACTTCTCCGTATCGGGATATCTGATTTAGTTTTCCTCTCAGACACTTTCTCTCCATTGATTTTCAATATTGCACTTTCCAAGAGGGAGGTAAAAGGCTTCCAAAGGGTCTGTCAAGCACAGGCTCCCCACGGCACCTCAGTCTCCCACCCAAATACCTGCCCAGGGCGGGAGGAACAAGGTGCAGGCAGCTGGGGCCTTCCCTGGCCTGTGCCCGCTGGGGACGCTGGTGCGACTCCTGACCCTGGGGACACCAGAGCAGGTCCAGGAGGCGGTGAACAAGAGCGTTACCCCTGGGTCTGACGTCCAGCCTGCCGTTTACTTGGGACCTGGCCCTGACAGCCGTGTAGACTCTGAGCCTCAGTTTCCTCTCTGAGCACAGTGGGTGCTTGCCCTTGTGGAGCCAGCATCCAGTTCCTCCTGTTCTGGTCCCAGGAGCCTCACCTCCTCAGCGTGCCCGCTCCCGCTCACCCCCGGCCCTTTGCACATGCTGTTTCCCTGGCTCGTTTCATACTCTCCTCTGCAGAGGAGAAGGATTTGGTTAACCCAGCAATCCTTCTAGGGGTCAAGGAGAGACTCTTTCTGGTCAAGAATGTGTGCATGACATGTCACAGGGCCCCCGAGCCAGGCCAGAGCACACACGCATGCTTCAGGCCTCTTTTTACGTCTCATCTGCGTACCTCCTGGGGCAAAGGAAGTCACCTAGCCGAGTCCAAAACCAGTGGCGTGGAGGAAATATGCTCCTCCTACAGCACTTCTAAGAGTCCACGTTCCTACACGACGGATGTGAACGAGAACGCTGACTCTCCCTCTGAGCCTGTTTCCTCCTGTGAAAGCCTGTCTCTGACTCACTGTGCCCTGTGACGTTTCAGGGGGACGAATGGCACGCCCCTAGCTGATGTCCGGTTAGTGCCTCTCCCCGGCCTGTTACCTGTAGTGGGATCCACTGGCAGAGAATTCCAGAACTATTGTTCGCTGAAGCTTTAGCACGTTGGGGATAAGGTGAGAAATGGGAAGAACAATCTGTCTTCCAGTGAGGGACGGTTCTGCAATGGAAACCCTCATCCTGCGGCTGCGATTTAATTAAACCTGTCAAGGTTTCCCCAGCGAGGCAAGGTGGCGGGAGGAGGCAGCTGCGCTCTCGCGAGGGAGGACATGGCCGCAGAGATAAGAACTGCAGAATCGCGGGCCAGTCCGAGGCCGCGGTGGGGTCATAGGTCCCCAGGTGCCACTCCCAGAAGTGTGGCTCAGCCGCGCCTCTAGTGCCGGCTCCATGTCTGGGACGTGTCTTCAGGGCAGCTGAGCCGTGGCGCCAGTTAGCTGAGACTGGCACTAAGAGAGGGTTGTCCTGCTTGAAGCCGGAACCAGCGGGCCTGGGGCATCCACTTCGGAATCACGAGGGGCTGGAGTCTGGAGACCAGCCGCCGTTCTGTCTGCGGGGCGGCAGAGACGTCAGTCAGTGGCGATTCCAGGTCTCTGATTTTGTCGTCCACTGTGGTGCGATGGCCGATTCAGGCAGAACCGGGCTTTGAGAGTTGTTACAAAGACGTTCAGACTGGTCTGAAGGCACGTAAGTGCCACCTCCGGCCGCAAGACACCCAGCTGCAGTGAAGGTGGACGGCGTTTCAGGTCGGGTTGCCAGGCAAAGTACAGAATGCCCAGGAAAATTTCAAGTTCCAGGAAACAGCCATCTTTTTAGTAATTGGCCATTTTGTACTAAAAATACGTGTCGCTTATGTGAACTTCAAAGTGCCCCGGGTGCTCTTGAGTATTTATTTGGTAAACCCAGCAATCCTTCTAGGGGGAGGCGGCCCCGAGGGAGAGGGAGAACCGGGCAGCTGGCCAGACACTGGGCTGGCGGATGGGGCTTGAGGGGCACGGCAGGGCCACCCAGGTGGCCGAGGACAGTCAGGGAAGACTCTGGAGGGACGCCAGTTTTGGAGGGGTCCAAACGAGGCAGAAGTGCTCCAGGGAAAGGAGGGTGTGTGGGTCCCGTGCACAACTGGCACGCACAGTCATGGAAATAAGAGCCAGCCCGACTTCTTTAAGACCTGGGGATCATTGTGGTGTGGACGGATTGTGGGGTGCAGGAGGGGAGTGCTGGGAGGCAGAGATGGGCGGGGCCAGACCCAAGGGCGTTCTTCTAGGATTTAAAGAGGAGACACTCAGAGATCACACAGCTTGTTGCCAATGGGTTTGAAGGACTCAAAGGGTCATAACGTGCAAGAAGAACCCCGAGGTCACGCGGTTCCCAGCCTCCCTGCTTCTCCCTAGGAAGCCTGCGGGGTGGGTGGCTGCTGGGGATGGTGAACCAGGGAGTTTGCACAGCCTGCTCGTTCCCTGCACCACTTAGTGGTGCCGTTGCTGTGGACCATCTCCACTGGGCTGAGTCTGCACTGGCACCTCAGAGGCCGCAGGACTCGGCCACGAGTGGCTGACATTGGCCAGGACACCGTATTTCCAAGGTCGTGCTGAGGACCAAGCCCCTGTGGGCGGACTGGACTGCATTCTGTGAGATTCCTCACAACAGTGTGAAGACCGGGGCTCCTGCGTCCAGCGTCCAGCGGAGGGAGGAGATTCTCTGGAATGAGGATGCATAAGCCAAACTCAGTCCCATTTCCCGACACCTCTGAGAACCAAACCACTGCTGAGGACGGGGGTGGGGGCGGCAGGGACTCAAACCCAGTGCCCGTACTTCCTATGACAAGCAAATCTTTTGTCTGTGTCGGCCACCAGAAGACTGGCCATCCCGCATCTTCCCCAGTCAGGCGGTCTGCTGTGACTGATACATTCACGCAGGAGGGTTATCTGGCCAGGTGCTCTAAAGTACTTTGAACAAATACACAATCATGAATGAGGTGGGGACGTGGTCTGGGAGGGAACAAGGAAACGGGGAGGTAACTTTGGTCTGAGGTAGCTGACCTCAAATAAACTACTGTCCAATAGCTTTTGCTGAACTTGACCTTGATCCGAGGTAGGGTCAGGTCAGTAAGGGGGAGGGGGGTGTTTGACAGCACTGTGGTTGGGGCTCCAAAAGGAACAGATTTCTCATTTCTTAACGTGGGAACCTGCAACCTTGGGAAAAGTAAGTCATTACATACACGGCCTGGCCTTCAGTTTCCATAAATAAAATGGGGATGATAATATGGGTCATTCCACAAGCTGGTTCTCAAACTGACTTTGCTCAAAGAGCTCTGGGCAGTGAAGATGCGGCAAAGGGCAGACGGTGACGCCCTGCTTCCCCCCCAGCTGCGGACTCCTCCTGTGGGAGACGGCGTGAGGCACTAAACACGGTCAGCGGGGCAGCGAGGTCGACGGCTGCAGCACGGGAGGGGTACAGGGCTGTGCCCACGAGGGCTGGCGCCACCAGGGAAGCCTTCTCTGAAGAGACGGGATTTAGCGTGAGGCTCGGACGGAGATATGAGGCCACCTTTGGAAGAGCTGGGCACAGCACATTCCAGGGGGCTGGTGCCCACACCCTGACGATGGCAGAATTCGCATGCTTCAGGGATAAATGAAAATACGCACACGCAGCATTCAGCACAGTGCTCAGGACGCAATAAACGTCAGACGAATAGGGGTAACGACGGGGGGGGGGGGGTAGGGGGGCAGGGGGTGTGAGGAGGATGGGGGAGGGGTCACCAGGCATCACTGGGGTCGCCGTGGTGACAGGCAATCGCTCGCCCTGGAAAGAGACCAGAAGACCAGGCTGGTGTGGGTTGTTTGGAGCAGATGCAAGTGCAGCTTGGCTGAGGCGGATGGGAAGGCTTCCCTGGGCTCATGAGAGCCTCAGCTCTGCACCACCAGGCCCTTCCCATGATGCTCAGTGCTGCCTCTGGAGCCGTGGGGCTGACGCTGCCAACTGGAAGCGACGCCTCCTTCACCCGAGCAGAGCTGGGGCGGCAGGACAGGAGCTGCCCTGCACTCGGCTGCCCAGGGAACCTTCATTCCATACCCATCAGGCTCCGGCGGCCCAGCGCCAGGCCACCAGCTCAGAGGGGTCGCCACTGCACCCACAGAGAGGCTGGTGGGTGGGTACTCATCCACCAAGATGAGAGGTACTCATCCTGGGTACCTGTGGGGGAGAACCGCAGTGCCAGGCTCGCCAACAGTCTTTGCAAGGAAGGCTTCTCTGCCAGCATCTCCCTGTCTGGGCTCAGACTGGCCCCCGCTCCACTTCCCCGACTCTGGGGCATTCATATTTGATGCTGTTGGGATGAATTATGTGCACACCCCACTGAACACAGATTTAATGAGGGGATTTCTTTTTCTGCTTCTTGCTTTGGCTTTTAATGGATTCTAGCCTTTGAATTAAGCATGGGCTCCACAGCCTGACGTGCAGGGGTGCAGAGAAGCTGTCCTCCAACCAGGACTCGGGCAATCAGCTCCATCTCTAGGTTTCTGCCATCCGGGTCCTGTTCCTGGGGCTCGGGGAAACCAGTGACGAGGTCCTCCGCTAGGGTTAGAGGGCAAAGACCATGCTGGGCCAGGGGAGAGGAAGCTGGAGCTCCAGGAAGACGGCCACCCAGAGGCCACGGGTGAGCCAGAGCTGAAGACACAACATGGGGCTGCAAACAGAAAAGGTGTCATGGGTTCAGGAACCACGGTGGTCACTCCGGCGTTGGTTCCCTTTTATTCCATTATTACTAGCTTGACTTTCTTATTGGGAAATAACTTCTCTGTTTTAAATTGATACAAGGAGGGGTGGACTAGCCAATCAGAGACTCCCCTCCCTTTGGCTAAATAATTGGTTCAAGGGTGAGCATCTGACCCAAACTAGAATCAGTGCGGGATGTTTGCCAGGAAGGATGGAAACAGGATGGGTTTTCTGCTCTCTGCAGCTGCGAGGTGGCAGGACAGACGGCACCGGGGCTGCTGTGGGCCACCCCACTCAGGCCACGGAGTGACTGATCAAGATGATGATCAACAGAGCCTGTCGCAGAGACACAGGGCGATACTGAAGGTGCAGAAAACTATTCCAGCGCCTGGATCCAGCCACACCTGAAGCCACGCACAAACTAATGCACTGCAACTTTCAGGAAGCTATTTTGAGTTTATTCCTTTAAAAAACAAAGAATCTTGACTTACGTGAAACCAGAGAAGAAACCAAACAGATTAGGAAAACAGCATAAAGAATTTCAAGGAGAAATGGGTCAGGGCATAGTAGGGAATGAAGAACTCTTTTTATGGGGTGCTGGGTTCTGCATGAAGATAAATCCCCTGCTTGTGGATAAAGGACTGGCCTGGCCATGACTAAGTTCCTGTGTCATTCTTGTCCCCGAGTTTGGAACTATAATAAGAGCTAAATCTTTGCTGTGAAATTGATTCATACAAAAATAATTTCAGTAAAATAAAAATAGAAAAATACTGGAAGCAGTTTAACTATACTGTACAGAAAATTGATCCAAGAGTTAAACCGGTTTGAAAACACAGTTCCAGAAATAATTTCACCATGAAAACATAGCAAGTTTATTAGAATTTTGATTAAAATAGTTGTCACTCCCTTGTTTTAATAGTTATGATGGCTTCAATCACATTTAGAAAGAGTCCTGAACTCTGTACTAAATACTACACAATCTGACTATTTGGTTTACATTTCCTTTCTGCCTAAAAACCTCAAGTCACGATGGCTTCTCTCTGTTCCTATCCTCTGCGCGTGCTGTTCCCTCTGGCTGGAATGCTGTTCCTCATCCCTTATTCTGCTCTCAATGCAAACACCACCTCCTCAGGGAAGCCCTCCCTGAACACCCCAGCTAACATGACTCCCAGTCACTCCCTGTTCTACTGGGGTATCTCCGTAGTGTTTTCCATTCCTGAAATCTCCTTGTTTATTTCTATACTTGCTTATTTCTGTCTTTCTCAAAAACGGTGAGGCGCCCTGTATCCTCCCCCACGGCCGAGCCCAGCAGGTGTTCAGCAAATGAATTCCTGTCCCACACTGCACTCATCCACCAGTGTCCATTCTCTGAGTTTGTTCCCCGGCAGTGGCCACGTGGGTGGACACTGAGATGGCTGCACGGACGCTTTCCAAGCAGGAGCTTGGTGCCCAGCTGTGGGAAGGGCGGTCGGCAGGCAGGTTTCATCTACCAGCTCTTTCCACGTTTTGCTGACCTCACCTCAGGTGGTGCCCTTCTGGGGCAGGGACAGCTAGCGACTGAGGGAGGCGGGCACAGAAGGTGCAGCCCTCTCAGCCCGGTGTGGGGCGACTCTGAGGGGCGCGTCCCAGGGCGGGTTCTACACGCAGCCATTCAGGAGGCCGCTCGGCCCCCCGCACATGCTGTGTCCCCCTGTCCATGCCAGTCCTGCTCCATCCCCACGGCCCAGGAGATGAGCAAGCACAGAGGGTGTGGAGGGAGGCCCTGCGTCACCAGCCTGACCGGTGGGGACCTCACTGCCGTGTGGCCCCATCTGGATCCAGGGCGGGGGAGCAGCGCAGTCCCTGTGTCGGTGACACACCAGTCCCGTGGTCACCTGCACTCACTGCACCCACACACGGCACACGCCCCACGCTCACACTGCCCTTTCACCTGGGTGTTCTTCCAATCCCGTCTGCCTTTCGCCTCCCCTGCGCTGCCATGCTGCCCAACCCCCGCCTGGACCCCCACGGGGGCGTGGGGAGACATGTCGCGGGACAGCTCCGGGCCAGCCACTACAGCCCACCGGAGTCCTTTCTCCCGCAGGGGCCCCAAAACCAGAATAATTGGATCAGCGTTTCTGCGGCGATGGAGATTCGGTGATACTGTTCGGCGGAATGTGAAATGTTTCCTCTGAAACCACCCCCCCTCCAATCTCTTTGATCATTACATTTGCTCTCCACCTCACACAAGACATTCCGATTTTTTTCCTTCTTGGCAGGTTAATTAAACCTGTCTTTAATTTTTTCTTTTTCCAATTCTGTCTGAGTGCTGGGGGAAAGATCTGAGTCTCTAATCTCTAGTGGCATTTGTCATGGAATATTCCAGACATTCAGAGCCATAAAGCATCCCTGCATTGAACCTGAGCCTCCGGTGGCCAGAACCCACACCTCAGTGCTTCTTCAGCGGCTCTGCCTGGGGGAACGAAGGCCCACACTACAAGAGAATTGAACAATACAAATCTCAGGAAATTGGATATTTAAGCATTCAAAGTAATTGCTATTGAAGAAAAAGCACGAAAGACTGGAATCACAGTCATGCAAGCTGCGGCCCATTAGTCGGGCGCCCACATACCCTCGTCTAAAATCGGGGGGCTCAGCAGATGCAGCGGCCTTCTCTCCATACATCCAGGTCCACATGCTCAGACCTCCAGTCCTCGTGCCCCTACATTCCTGAAGCAGAAGGTTAAGATCTGTTTTTTTTTCCATACTAGCCAATTTCTAGGGGATTGTGCCCTAGAAAGTCCACATTAAATACACGACTTAGAAAAATATAAAAAAGGTTGAAATACCACCTAGACAGTTGGAAGTAAAAATATGAAAAGTGATGCCCCTAAAGGACGAAAAAGAAAAAAAAGGTTTCAGCAAAAAAAGAAAGCAGCCTCCATATTTATGGCTGGCGGGAGCTGCTAGAAACTTCCCCCCAGCTCAGACACACCATCACGGCTCACAACGGCCCTGGGAGGCGGTGTTTGCCTCGTGGCAACAGGAACCTCAGGTAACACAGAGGAAACAAACAAAAACAACGGCAGCACAGGCTCCGGGCCAGAGAAGCCTGGACTCATGCACCGTCCAGCCCCAGGGGGCCCTTGTCACCCTGACCTCATCCTGCCTCGCCCACCCCTGCCTGCTCTCATCTGGAGGTCCCCGAACCCCACGCAGGGACAAGCCCTCTGAATTTTATACCCTTTTCTGGTGCCTCCTCAGCATGCTTTTCACGGGAGGACCTATGGCTTCTATCTGCACGCCAATGGCTCCTGGCTGTTAGGGTCCCCACACCTCCCTCCACGCCCCCCGTGAGAGGTGGGCCTGGCGCACATAATTACATGTAATCGCAGAGCACACGACATGACTGGACTGAATGCAAGCCATGCATTCACCGCGCGTGTTACTGCACAGAAACTTGTAAAGCACCGCGTGTGGGCCCCTCCCCTCCACGTCCAGTCCCTGATTTTCAACCTGTGCGTTTCAACCCAGCAGCAGGTGACGAAATCATTTCAGTAGGTTGCAAGTTGCAATAAGAAGAATAAAATGAAATAGGAGAGGATAGGACAGACCAGGCTAGACTGGGCTAGGACACAACATGTCACAGAGCACTTCACAGCATTAAACATCATTGCCTGAGCGACACAGACTGTGTCTATCTGTGCATACGTAACACTGTAACCACAGACACACACGCACACGGACCTCTGGGGTGGCGTGGGGGCCGTTCCGGGTCACAGCTTGAGCATGTGAGCTCCCCGACTTAGGTGCTGGTCTGTGCTAAGGCCGGCCGGGGAGCAGACGTGGGACAATGACAGTCGATTTTGTCACACTTCCAGGACCGCCAAGAAGTTCAAACTTTCAGCAACAACAGGGCAAGTGAATTAGCTTCTTGGGCGGCTTACCTGTGCTCTTGTTAGCCGTGGATTCGACTTTTTCTCTCAACTTGTATTTCCCATGGTTTAGAGACACACTTCAGTGTGGAGCTGTTAAAACCCACTCTAACAGAATCAGCTGTTTTCAACTGCGCAGCAACCCATCTTCTAGGATCAGCATGTTGATTTACGCAGGGAACCGCTGGTCCCCCTTCTCAGCCCACACCTGCCCCCCAGGACCCAGGCGCCCTCAGGTGCTAAGCACTGTGAGCAGATGGGCCGTGGTGGCCATGGCCTGCTGTAGACAGGGGCGCCAGGGGAGGTGTGTGTGTGTGGGGGCAGCTGACTGCCGAGGGCCGCGTGGCTGGCAGAGCAGAGTCAGTGCAGGAAGTGCTCGTGTTGACCAAGGCTGAGCCCCCTCGTCCCCGTGCACGCACGTGGCCGGACAGTGCCCGGTGGCTACGTCCCTGAGTCTGGCCAGTCGCACGGCTGGAAACGACGTCCACTCTCTCCGGGTCTGGCCCCTCCCCGAGTCACCTGCCAGCGCAGCCCCTTGGAACCATGTGGTGAAGACACCCGAGCCTGGCAGGACCCAAAGCCCCGAAGGAGCCCCACCTCCACTGACCTGCACTGGGCTGAGACGCGTGTGAGCTGGAAATGAACTCATGGGTCAGGCCATGGGGCTGTCGGGGTGTCTGTTACAGCAGCTGGGGGTCATTATCCTCTCTCACTGACCCTGGGGCAGGACAGAGCTTCCCGCGGCCTCTGAATAGAGAGAAAGGCTGTGTGGCCCCTAGAAAGTCTGCCCTCCCCTCACGCTCGAGCAAGGACATGTCCTCAGTGTCTGCTTCCTCTACCTTCTCGGCCCCTTCACTGTGCAAACCGGCCACGGACGTCACTTGAGGCTATGACACAAGTCAACAAACCCATGTCGGGTGAACAAATTGAGTCCCAGAAACAAAATCTGGGTTTCCAGCTTCTCAAACTTGAAGACACTTGGCCACACACACACACACACACTCACAGCCACACAGCTATTTCACAGGTGGTTAGAACAGGGGTCAGAAGTAAACTTTCCCAGGTTGGAAAGTGCGGGACCTGCATTCTGACCCAGACAGCAGCTCTGGCATGCAGCCGGCCCTTCGTGAAAACAGAACCTGTGTCCGCAGGAACCCTCCCCCATCTCAGCTCAATCCAGGAAACACCCAGCGGGGAGGGGACTGGCGTCCCTTGGTCTTCTCCTCAGCCCGCTGGCCGATCCACACTGAAAACCCCTCCAAGTGAGTTCTCAGCCTGCGCCCCACCTCAAAGGAGCGGCACTGGGCACCCAGTAAAAGTCTGGACGCCCTGCCAATGCCGCTCCATCCCCACAGCATGCCCTGGGATTCTGGGACACAGCAGGCATTTTCTCCAAACAGCACTGGTTAGTCCCCTGGGGACGAGGACGGGAGCCAGAGGAAACCCTGCCTCCCAGCCCGACTGCGCCCTCTTGGGCACAAGCAATGACCCAGGCCCAGAGCCTGGACGCTGCTGCTTCACAAGTGCCCTAGGCATGGGGGTGGGGGGGGAGACTCGGGCCAACAGCGCCCCCCAAGTCTCACTCATTGTGCACTGCTGATGTATGTTGCCATGGTGACCTCTGATTGTTTGGAACTAGGAGAATTAGTCCTATTGAAGTTGCTATTCCAGTAACTTAAGAAACAATTTTCCATATTATAAAATTTGAATGCACAGCCTCATGAACTTGCGTTTAGCAAGTTAAACTAATCCATCCACTTGCATTCTGGGCTCTGAAACACTGTTTTCCAGATGGGAAATGGTAGGGCCTGGCAGCCGACTGATCGCTGGCTCTTGAATCATGAAAAGCTGAGGCTCTTGTAGAATTGTTAGAGTCTTCCAGAAAGCTGGAGGCGTGCTGTCCCGCCTGCACACACACCACACATGCAGACCCTCTCAGCTTCAAAGCCCCTTGCAGGTTTGGGTACAAAAATCCAGGCTTCTCTTCCATAAACACAGGGGTTTGCAGCCCTCTGGGTGGCATGTGGAAATGGGGACTGGGGCCGTTCTGAGTATCGTGTGAGCTGTGTGTGCTACAACATTTAGTGTCTGTGCTCACAGGATGGAATGCTCACCGAGTACTTACAGCCTCAGCCCGAACGAGCCCGCCCGACACCTACTGCAGCCCCACCCACAGAGACTGAAGAAAAGCACAGGCCAGGCGGGCGCACCGTTAGAATCCCGTAAACACAGGACGGCTGCCCTCACGCCGTCATCTGAACGTACGGACAGCAGGACCCAATCAACACCACACAGGCACCAGCCAGGTGAGGAAACTACAGGACACACGTGCAAACAATGAAGCCACACACGCGTGTGGTGACAAGTGCAAACTAAAGGGAATGTAACAGATTGTTACAGACTAGACGCAAATCATATTTAAAAACAAACTATACGGCATGAAACGAAACCCTGCCCACAGGTGGACAGTGGCGGGCTCCCAGTGACGAGCCCGACGCCGCTCGCAGCCTCTGTGCCGGCTGCTGTGGCCCAGCCCAGCCTCCTCAGCAGGCAGCTCTCTGGGCACTTCGTGTGTGCCACATGGTCGCACCCCCGGGGGTTTTGCACCGTGCTCTGGCCTCTGAACTGCCTGTCACCGTCCCTGCATGTGGGAAATCCGTTCTCCAGTGTCACCTGTCCTGCCTCCATGACAGGATTAACTATTACTCCTTGGGTGCTGCCTCTGGTCCTTTGGCGAATCTGGTATAACCCACTGTCACCATGTCACAGGTGCAGGGGCTCCCATGCAGTCTGGAGCGCCCTGAGGGTGGAGACGACGCGTTACTCACGGGCTGCAGGGTGGCATCAGGGACAGTCTGACGGGAGCGGGCTCTGATGTCGCCTCTGCTTCTGCCGAGCGGGAGCCGCTGCGTGCCTTGGTTTCCTCCGTGACTCTGCGAAGGAGAACAGAGGCTGGTGAGGCCCGCGTGGGAACGGCTGTGGGTGCGTAGGTGACCGAGTGGCCGGGCTCAGCACGTCACCTCTGCACCGTTAGCCCTTGGCCTTGACGCTATTCCCTGACTCAAGGCCATTCCACGTGCCCGGCCTGGAGCATCAAAACTGGGAACCACCACATATTGGGGACTGCAGCAGCCACTGGGAAATGAAGGGAAAACTGTGACTAGTAACAGAAAGGTGTGGGCACCTGCGACCCTGTGACCTCACGTCTGGGAAGGTGGGCCGAGGAACGGCACCAGCGTCCAAGGCGGCGTGCGCAGACGCCCATGGTCAAACCCGTGTTAGCAAAAGGACACCCAGTAAGGCTTCCTGCTGACCGAGCCCTGGGCCGGTCAAGCGCGTGACGGACGGCACACCCCCAAGCCACAGCGGCCGGCTCCATACAGACGCAGCGCACAAGATCCGTAGACACGGAGGGAAAGGCTATGTCCCACCATTAAACTTAAAAAGACAAATACAAAATGATACAGTGGGATGACTACTGATCTGAATCTCATCGGCTGGTGGAAAATACTTAAAGGGAGTGTGTGGAGAGGAAGTAAGTTGTGCTTATGTTTTACGGTTATGTATTTCTTGTTTTCGGCTCCGCGCTCTAAAAAGAACTTATTTTGAAGTCTGTTTTTTACAAAGCCGTTCTTCCTTTCCCTGGGCACACACGGTGCACTCTGGCCGTCTGTGCCAAGTGCTGACACGGGTAAGAACTGGGCGTATACTTAGGAGACCAGCCTCCAGGAGCGGCTGTCTCATCTCGGGGGACACACACAGAAACTTACACTGACGTGTGAGGAGGGAGAAGGAGGTAGCAGGACTGAACAAGGGAAAACGCAGGGGCCTCAGCGTGCACAGGCACGAGTGCCGGGAGCAGGCTAGGGGTCAGGTCACCCCGCTGTTCTGCCAAACCTGAGGCCTCCCTCTCGCTCCATAAAAGCCCAAACCTCACCATGGTCCCCAGAGCCCATGTGACTGGACCATTGGTTCCCAACATCGTCACACAGAAGGCCTTGCTCACGCTCCAGCCGCTCTGGTCTCTGCTGTCCTTCCACTTGCTCAGCATGCCACTGGCCCCAGGGCCTTTGCAGGTAAGGTTTCTCTGTCTAACAAGACCCCTTCCCCTCTCCAGATGTCAGCAGCTCTCCCTTCCCTCAAGTCTACACTCGAATGCTGTCACATCCTTGCCCATTCTCCATGAAACTACAGCCCAAGTCTCCCAATGTACTTTTCTGCTTTATTTTTACCCCACAGCACTCAGAACTGTCAGATGTAATGTGTGGTTACCGTTTGAATTCTGCCTCACTCCACAAAAACTCATGCTCCTTCTGGGTAGGGCTTGCGTCTGTTTTATGCATTGCTGCACTGCCAGAGCCCAGCATAATGCCCGGCACACAGTAGGTCCTCCACAAATGCTTGCTGTGTCCAGGAATGACAGAATGAGCGAGCCTCAGTGTCTTCATCCATCTACCAAAGTGGGCACGGTGACATTTCTCCCTTCACTAGTCACTGTGTCAGAGCAGCGAGCACCCGAGAGGGCGGCTGTGCAGTGGGCTCGGCCTTGGCGGGGCCAGCAGAGCCCACCCATTGGGATCCCCCCCACTTGCCTCAGAGGCTCAGTGCTTTAAATAAGGAAACAGCCTTCATTTCTGTAGTCAGCTGTACAGGCTGTCAACAGCCGGGGGAGAAAGGAAAAAAAAACAAAAATGAAAGAAAATGAAATGTGCCTCAGCTCTTTTTGCATCCAAGAAAAGTATACAGATTTTTTTTTTTAATAATAAAACCGGAAAAACAAAAGCAACCAGTTTAACAAATGAGATTTTGCTCTTGTCAAAGGAAATGTTTTTTAAGCCAATTCTAAACAACCCTCCCAACCTGTAAAAGTCTCCCAACGTGAAACTCTTGGAGCTTGAAAAGGTCTCTCGCCGGCAAGAGTGCTTCCAACAGTACCTGGAAACGAGGTTCATTAAAAGCTATCTTTAGCATTATCAGCGTTTTTGTTATTATCCCACATCCTTCAAGAAGTGTGTGGCACGTCTGCAAGCGGAATTACAAAAGGAAGAGCAGGGAGGGACGGAAGGAAAGCTGCCCTGGCCCTGGGGATCTCTCACTGTGCCCACAGCCTGAAAGAAAACAGGAGAAAAAGATCCAGGACTTGAAAAGATAAATCAAACTAGGACCCGCAGGGCCTTTAAAAATACTAGTGACACGCCGCTGGGATACATTTCATGAGTGCAAGAGTTTCGCGTGTCTTCCAGATGTCGAGAAGTGACACTTAAAAAGTTTCAATAGTATTTGAGAGGAGAGCTAAAAACAGAGGTCAAGGGGACCGCTGGGGATTGTGGGAAGGACGGGACGTCCCTCGCATGGAGGCAGCACCCTATTAGTATTTGCTGAATAAGTGAACGGAAGGACATAAAAATGAAGCAATGAGCTGCCAACACTCCCGCTGATACACAACATTACTCTTCTATCTGAAATGACACGGGCTCCCCCAAAGTCCCCTCCTCATATGGGGAAGAGAGTCCAGGCAGCTGAATCCATAGGGTGCAGTTAATGACCCAAAAGAAAGAGGGCTCAGCATCCAACCAGAGGGCAGAGCAGGTGCAGGGGTTCAAATCTCAGAGTATCCGCTCCGCCAGCCGGATTCCCAAGGAATAAAATCAGCAGGTAAAGCTGCTGAAAATCCTGCCTGGAGGGCCGGGACTGCCTGCCCACCCGCCTTTCCGGGGAGTCACTTACCTGTCAGCATCTACCGCGGGCAGGGCCAGCTCTGTACTAGGCCTTCCCTGGTGCGACCTGTAATCGTCCTCTCAGCCTAGGAGGGGAATCTCGTGCCACGTGGTCAGGAGCCAGGGCTGTGCCAGGAGGTGGGGGAGGGGTGCCGGCTCCAACGTCCTGAGGCTTCAATTCTCTCTGCAACCTGACTCCCTTACAGAATGACCACCAACACCCAGAGCAGGCTGACCCAGTGGAACCAGAACCGCAGACCCAGCTCAGCACAGTCCCGTCCTGTGTGACGAAAGGCTGAGATGCTTTTCAGAGACAACGGCCCCAAACTGCAGGTCACCCAGCGGAAGCATGCACGCAGGAGAGACCTGTGACCTCCAGCTGCACCTGCAACCAAAGTGTCCCCCTACACACACACGGAGCCAAAGGACCCGTCACGACCAGAACTTGCACGCCGGAACCTTTCAGGCCCCAACATGACGGCGGGTCCTGCAGGTCCACCTGCCAGCAAAACGACGACGGTGCAGAATGTTTCTGTCACTTCAGGTCGTTTGCTACGAGCCTTTGAGGGCTCCCGACCTCACATCCTGGGCCATCGCTGGCCTGATTCCTGTCCGGAATCCTATGTCTGTGTGTCTGATATCTTTGCTCAGCATGTTTTTGAGTTTCGTCCATGTCATCATGCGAATCCGTCCTTCAGTCCTTTAGGTTGCTGAAAAGCACCGCGTGCAACACGTCTCATGTCTAATGTGTTCCCATTGACGGGCACTTGGTTGTTTCCAGGTTTTGGTTATTATGAGAAATGCTGACGTACCAGGACTTTTGTGAACATATTTGTCTTGGGAATTGCTAGTTCACACAGAAGTGCGTATTTAACTTGATAAAAAAAACCCTCCAAATCTTTCTCCAAAGTGGCTGCAAAGTGTGACGGTTCTAATTGCACCATTGGGGAAATTCCAATTAAAAAAACTCTTTTGTCTGGATTTTTCACTCACCATAATAGTTTTGAGATGCACCTATGTTTCCACATGCACTGATATTTTGTCATTTGTTTTTGCAGAATAGTGCGGATGAACCCCAATTTGTTTATGAATTGACTTGCACATTTATTTCCAGTCTGTGGCTTCGTAAACACACTGCTATAAACTTTCTTTTACAAGTACTTGTGTGGACATATGCTCCCATTTTTCTTGAGTAAACACCTACGAGAGGAAGAGCTGGGCCAGACGGTCGGTGCACGATTAACTATTTAAGATTGTTTTCAAATGGGTTACACGAGTTTGCATTCCCACTGTAGCACATGAGACGTTTACACATTTCCTATCCTTCCCAGTACTTGCCATGACTAGTCTTTTTAATTTTAGGCATTCTAGTAGGCACAGAATATTATCTTATTATGGTTTTAACTTGATTTTTACCAATGGCGAATGATGTATATCTTTGTGTGTGTGTGTGAAATGTCTGCTTAAACCTGCTTAAACTTTTTTTCAAAACGGGGTTTCTGTCTTCTTATTACTGAGTTATCAGAATTCTTCATATTTTTTAGATATGAGCCCTTTGATAGCTATATGGTTTACAAATATTTTCTACCAGTCTGTGTATTGCCTTTTTACATTTGTAGTATGCAGAGGGACAAAAACTAAATTATGATGAAGTCAAATTTATCATTTTTCTCTTATGAATTGAATTTTGGGTGTCATTTATAAGCAATATTTCAATAATACAAGAATGCAAAAATTTTCACCTGTGTCACCGTCTAAAAGTATTACAGTTTTAAAATTTATATTTAAGCTTATGGTCCATTTTTGAGCTCGTTCTGATGTGGTGGGGACGGTTCAGCTTTTGGCATAAGGATATCCAACTGTTCCAGGACAATTTCTTGAAAAAACTATCATGTTTCACTGAATTTCTTTTGAATCATTTCTGAAAATCGACTGAGCACACAGGCGTGGACCCACTGTGTCCCATCCCACTGAGGGACTCGGGGCCAGTGGTTTCATGACTCCCACGTTGCCTGTATCTGGGACATTATTTTTAAACTCAGGAAGTATAAGTTCTTCAACTTGCTCAATGTGCTTGAAAATACTTGGATTGTCTTTGCTTTTCCTCCCTCTAAAGACATAAACTTTAGAATCAACTTGCTGATTTTCACGAAACATACTGCTGGGGATTAGATGTGAATTGCACTGAATCTCAGTTCGGGAAGATGTCACGTCTTCCAATCTATGAACAGAGAATTTCTCTCCATTTACTTAAGTCTCCTTGGATTCTTTCATTAATGTTTTGTACTTTTCAGGATACCGATATTGCACATATTTTGTTTAGGTTTCTACTTATTTCATGTTTTTTCTTACTACTGTAAAGTGAACCATCTGTTAAATTTCACTTTCCAATTGTTCATTTCTAATATAAATACAGGTTTTTCTGTTGACCCGTTGTCCTGTACTCTTGCTATCTCACTTATGAGTTCTAGTAACTTTTATGTAGCTTCCTTAAGATTTTCTAAGTAGACAATCATGAAATTTTGGATAGATAAAATTTTATCTTTTCATTTCCAATGTGCATGATTTTATTTATTTATTTGCCTATAACACTGGCTAGGACTTCACTGTACTTGTGGATACGAAGGTGAGAGTAAAAATAAACTTGCTTTGTTCCTGATATTAAAAGAGAAAGCACCTGTTTATTCACCATTAACTACGATGCTATTTGCGGGGTTTTTTGGTGGTGTTGTGTTCTGCTCTGCTTTGTACATGCCCTTTGGAAAGCTGAGGAAGTTCCCTTCTATTTCTAATTTGCTGAGGGTTTTTATCATGTATGGTTGTCATATTTTGTCAAACACTTTCTGTTTTGCATCTATTGTGATAATCATAGGATTTTTTGGTTTTTTAACCTGTTAATACACTGATTGGCTTCTGAATGTTGAACAAGCACTGCATTCTTTGGATAAACTGCACTTGGTCACTGAATGGTTAATTTTATGTGCCCATTTGGCTGGGCTGAGGTACGCCCAGGTAGCTGGTAAGACACTGTCTCTGGGTGTGTCTGTGAAGGTGTTTCTAGAAGAGATGAGCTTCGGTCAGTAGACAGAGACCTGCCCCCACCCACGTGGGTGGGCATCCCCACTCCACGGAGGGTCTGGGCAGAATCGGGGGGAAGGGCAAGTTCTCTCACCTGAGCTGGCACCTGCTCCTGCCGACAGACATCGGTGCTCTGGTTGTCCAGCCTCTGGGCTTGAATTAGGACTTGACGCCTTTGGCGCCCGTGGGCTCAGTCCTTCAATTTTGCTCTGGAACTAAAGTACCAGTTTCCCGGGGCCTCCAGCTGCAGACACCACATCCTGGGACCCCTCAGCCCACCCCTCACAATAAACCCCTTTCTACTGTACATATCTTATTGTTCTGTTTCTCTGGAGAACCTGACCAATATAATCATTCTACATTTTTTTTATATTTCTTATATTTTCATGTATTTCAGAATTCATCTTGCGAACATTTAGTTGAAATTTTCATGGCTATGTTCACAATGGATAGTGATGTGTACTTCCCTTTGCAAGCCTGTTGAGGTCAATGCCTTTTCCTCCATAGACACGGGATTGCTGCTGTTTCTAAGAATCTCTGCCTTGTGCGAGGACTAGATTTCCCCCCATGCTGTCTACTGAAATGCTACTGTTTTAACTCTTACATGTACATATATACACACTTGTTTTCTGGCTGCTTTCAAGATTATTTTGTTATTCTTGGACTTCAGCAATTTGACATGATGTGCTTAGGTGTGCTTTTCTTTGCATTCATTCTGCTTAGTTTTGCTGGAATTTGTGGATCTATTAGTCAATGTGTTTTTTTTAATAAGTTTCAGGAAATTTCTAACATTATTTCTTCATCTGTTTTTTTTGTATTGTTCTCACTCCCACTTCTGGGACTCCAATTATTTGTATGTTAAATATATTGTTTCACAGTCCTTAGGGCTTTATTTTCTTCAATATTTTGTTCTCTTTTTCGTTCTTTGAATGTCTAGCAATTTTTGACTGAAAATTGTAAAGAACTTGTAGAATCTTGGGGTTCTATTTGCTTCCTCTAAAGACTGTTGCTTTGTTCTTGCTGGATAATTCAGTCACTGCCCTGCCGTCCTGACTTGTGAGGCTGCTTTCTTTTGTTAGAGCAGATGGTGGGATGCTCGGGGGTCTCCAGGCCCCTCACTCGTAAGAGCAAAACCACCCGCAACAGTCCTGTCAGTGCACCATTACGGGGCTTGTTAGGGCAGGTCCAGAGAAGAGCTCACTCTAGGTGGTGTCATTACCCTGAAACTACGTCCTTTCTGATGCCTCTTACTAAAAGGCTGGTGCAGGGGCGAGTAACAAGTTCTTAATGAACGGAGTCTTTATCCTGACCAGGCTGGCATTCGAACGTCCCCTCCATATCGTGACCTCTTTTTTTTCTGTTTCCCTTGCATCCCTGCAGTAGCCACTTCCTTGTAAGGCTCGTGTTGTCTCACCCTTTGTATGTGCAGCCCAGCATTAGGCGAAGCACCCATGGAGCCCCTTGCATAGACTTCTGGGCACTCCCCTGTCATTTACTTATGCTGTCACAGCTTCCAGCTCCCTGAGCTACCCCCAGAGGCCATTGTCTGCTCCTTGGTGCAGGTCACCATACGTGCTCTGCCTGGACCACGGCTTCTCCATTTAATTGGGAAATTACCCCTGACAGAGAGCGAGGGCAAGTGTGGGGCTCACCCTGTGGATTTTCCTTTTTCAGGGATTGTAGCTGAAAAGGGTGCCTCATTTATGTTGCTTAGTTTCACAGCTGGTTATATTGGTAGGTCTGCTACCACTCTGTCATAGCTGGAAGCAGAAATTCTCTCTCTCTCTCTCTTTTTTTTTTTTTTTTGATAAACAAGAACAAAGAGGACAGATCAGTTGATCTGAGCTGACAACCCTAATTGGCTGGTCATGCTGGTGGCACTGAGAAGGATCTGGGGTCTGGGTCCTACGTTTTGGGAATGATTAGTAAGGTCTTCCGTAGGTGACGTGACTAAAGTGGAGAGTTGTGTCACTGACCTGCTAACAGCCCTTTGCTTGAATCTTAGCCTCAAAAGAAGAAAGGTCCTCAATGATCATCTTGTTTAAATTCCCTACAGGACACTGAGGACTTCTGGATAAGGGAAGATGCACTTTATTTTGGCCCAAACATTCCCATGGTCTGAAAGTCACACTGAGACTTCAGTCCTTGGCTTTCTCTGCCCCACGCTTTGTGCAGGTATAATGACTGCGCGTGGTCTTGGAAACACTGAAAGACTGATTTCCAGCACACGGCCAGCCATCAGGCAGGACCACAGGACTAGAGCTGGGTAGGGACACCGAGCGGAAGAGGTAGGTGTCATTTACGAGCTGAAGCAATGAAGGGCCAACGTGCCACCCTGTGCTCCTTCTTTTCAGCCACGGCGATCTTGGAAGTCACTTGTCAAAGTGGTAGCAAGACACGGGGAAGAGGGCTGCGTGCCTGCGCCACTGGATGAGGCAGGACTCCGCCAATCCAAACTGGCCCTTTGGAAAGTAAGCCATAAACTTGCATTATGCTGAGCTACAGAGATTTGTGGGTTTGTCTGTCACAGTAGCTACTTAGTAGTTATTTAGCTTAAAGAAAAAAGTAGTTATTTAGCTTAAAAAGACAGAATCTTATTCCTTCACAGATTCTGTCTTTGGTTTTGTTAAAGCATCAGCATTCATCCTTTCTTTCTCATCGTCCTTCAGTTAAAATTCTAAACCCTTAAGGTCACATTTGAAAAGGGCTGCACTTCTCCCACAATGAATGACGTGTTAGGCTGTGCGGTCCTGTACAGGCACGATGAGCCCTGGGGCGCAGGCAGCCTGTCCCTGTGCTTCCAGGGCCTTGTTTCTAAGCTGAGCTGTTACTCAGGCTGGATCGCCAAAGGGAGAGATGGACATTCTGAAGAAAGGAACGAATGCTTTGAACGCCAGAGGCAAATCCCGAGTGTTTTGGCCTGGCTTTCTTAAATTTGGAGCTTCTATAGCTCATCAGATTTATGTGAGTCAAATCCAGGTGGGGACAGGGTCCTAGCCCCAAAGGCCAAGGGCTGACATGTTTGCCAGTAATCTTCGTTAGGCCAAACCGTCCCTGCCCGATTTAGCTTTTCCCAAGAAAATGCATCTAAAAGTTTTGGCAAATGCATTCACCGGCACCGCCTCTGCCATGCTCCTCAGCTGCACTGCCGTCACCACCATCAACACGAATGTGCCAATCACTGCACTTAACACAGGGCCCCATCTTCATAACTGCTGTAAATGCCTTCACGCATGTGACAGTCACTTCTGTGGCTGTACCCACCGCCACCACCTTTGCAACGATCACCTTTAGAATCAATCATCATGACATCCTTTGTATAAGGAATTGCCACTGTTGCCTTTATCAGTTCATCCTTCGTTAAATAAGCATTTACTGCCCATCTAACATGGCACCATACTAGATGTTTAAGGGACAGAGGTGAACACGTCGGAAATTACCATTGTCGACGCGTGAAGACAGGTAATTTATACACATATTTACAGAAAGTATGCTTAATGTTGTCATATAGCAGGTATAGGTGCTATGACAGGCATAGGGACAATTTTTCCCTGTTGAGTCAGGGACGATCTCTGGGAAGAAATTATTCTAAACTGAGTCTTAAAGGGTATGTGAGAGCCAGACAGAGATGGTACAGAGACAGGAAATTTCAGGCCTTCACCGGGGAAACCAAAGGCAAATGGCCAATAAATGATGCTTTGGCCTCATTACTAATAAACATTTCATTAAAAGGAAGTATGATAGTCATCTATCAGGTTGGCAAAGATGATTTAAATACCAATGCCTATTTTTGTCAGAAATGCCACAGCCGTTGACTGCAGGACATGCAGAACTGGCAGAACTTTCTGGAAGGCACTGTAGAAACATATCAAACAACTTTTTTTAAATGTTACAATTTTAAAAATTATCTTCTAAGAATTTATCCTAATGAAAAGAGAAAAACCCACAGATAGGGAAACAGTAAAAAACATCTGGGGCAGCCACATAATGAGTGAATAAATGAATATTGCACAACCATTAAAATCCGTTTGACGGAGCATGTGTTGCCAGGACATGGCATGTGACACAATGTGCAACATCTGGAACGAGACCATGATTCGGTGCACACAGCGCGTCTGCCGGGACCGGCTGAGGCTGGCTGACCTTCCGGCCTCAGACCTCTGCTGCCCGCGGCAGCAGATTCATCTCTTACTCGTATCCCAGGCGGGGCAGGCCCCCCGCCACCGCGCCTGTAGGTGTCTCCTCTGAGTCCCAGGGACTCAAGGATGGTTCCTCCAGCACAAGACAAAGGAGCTGAGAGCCGGTGCTGACTGTCAGGACTCCTGACGCCAGGAATGGAGATGGACACCAGCACCCACCCCATTCTTCTGACCACACCCAGCTTCGTGGCCCAAGTAACGGAAATGCAGCTGAAGAAATGTAGATGAACGTATGGAGATTTGTGAGAATTAGGAAGCGCTGACAATGTTTGGAAAACCAATCTGCGTGTCTGTTCATGTATCTCTTTACCCCCAGTCCTTCCACCTGTTCACCAGCCACGCACGTCTCCACCCGCCCGTCTAGCTCTAGGTTGTACTTAGAGGCGATGGGAGGACACGCCTGGATGTGCTTACAGCGATTATACACAGGTGGAATGGACGATTTTTTTCCCCCTTATCTTGTTCTGAAGCTTTAAAATTTATTACATTTGTAGGTGTGCTTGTATAATCAGAAAAAGAGATGTTCTATTTAATTTTAAAAAGAGCCAGCCAATGCACTTGAGGAAGCTGCTTGACTGAGGGGGAAGCACATTTGAATCAGTGGCCCCCTGAGCTAGACTGTTTGCAAAGACGAACAGCTTGACCGTGTTTCCCCAAAAATAAGACCTAGCTGGGCCATCAGCTCTAATGTGTCCTTTGGAGCAAAAATTAATGTTAAGACCTGGTCTTATTTTATTATAAGACCCGGTCATATATAATATAATATAAGACTGGGTCTTATATTAATTTTTGTTCCAAAAGGTGCATTAGAGCTGATTGTCCAGGTAGGTTTTCTTTTTGAGGAAATACGGTATTATTCTCAATACCATCGTGGACCTGCTTTAATGAATAGGAGGGATGAGTTACGGTTGGCCTTATAATTGTGTGTATCAGGGAACCCTGTGGGACACGTGACATTTGATTCGGTCCATCTGTGAACATGTGGAGATGAGCAGTGGCAGGTAGGCAAACACAGGGCACAGAACCGGCAAAAGCCTGGCAGCAGTCAAGTGCAGGGCACGGGGAGCACGGTCAGGGGCCAATAAGTGAACCCAGAATGCAGACAGCATCTCTTGATGGGTCATCCATGGAGCCAAAGAAAGAGAAGCATGTGATGTGACTTGGGCAGAGGGCAGGCACGGCAGAAGAAATGGGTGGAAGAGGTACATCTCCAAAGCTTACTCAGTGCCAGGGATGGAGACAGGGACACTCAGGACATGGGGACAGAGGATGAGCAGGGGGCAGGCAGGCAGATGGAAGTTATTTTTACAGGAGGCAGCGACACAGTCATGGGAGGAGAATGCTATCAGCATGGAGCTCTGGAGCTACAGGTGGGACAGGGCCTGGGCGTGCCGTGGAGCAAAACGCCAGTCTGCACTGCCGACCTGGACCACTGCCCTGGGAAGAAAGAGCTCCTCTGAGACCACAGGAAAGCTGATCCCAGGAGCCCCTCCCGTTTCCCAGGCCCCAGGCCCAGGAATAGAGCAGCATTGCCACGTCAGGAAACAGTTTTCCAGGGACAGAAAACTACCCTTGAACTGGTTTAAACAGAGGGGAAGCTCAAGTGGTTCACAAAATTGCAGAGTCCTAGACAGGGTGCAACTTCAGACAGCCTGCTTCTGAGTGCTGAGACAGTCTCACCAGCATTCCTGATTTCCCTAAGTTTCGTTTCCTCAGTGTTAGTTTCATTGTGAAGCAAGTCCTTCCTGGTGCCAGGTGGCAGCTATCACCTCTGGCTTGCATCCTATGCTCCCATTGTTCTTATTGAAAGAGGGCACCTTTCTCTGGGTCACTCCAGCAAGAGTCCTGGGATTTTCTTGGCCTGGTATGCAAACACATTCCAGAATTGATCACGGTGGCAAGGCTCGCCAACAATTTTCTGATTGGCCAGGTTTGGGTCACGTGATTAACCCCAGACCACAGATGGAATCAGTTCCACTTGAACTACAAGAACTGAATGGAAGAAAAAAAAAGTAATTTTATGAGTAAAAATGATGGTGCTTAAGATGGAGGAAAAATAGGGGCAGGCAAACGAGAAATGCCCCCAATTTTCCGACACACTAGTGACCCCGCCGTGAGCACCACCTGCACCACCAGCTTTGTGCTGCGCCGTCAGCAGGTTCATCTTCAGACTGGTGGGAGCTCCAAGACCCGTGCTGTCCGGAAGCCACAACTTTCAGCCCTACCTAGGAGCACTGGCTTCCCAGAGGAGCCCAAATCTTTCTTTGAAGCCCAGGACAATGGCTAAGAGCTTGGAAGCACATTTATTTGTTCCTTGCTCCATAACCCCAAGATCTACACACCTTTTCCTAAGATACTGGCCTGAATGTTGTTCTATGTTAGACAGACAACCCAGAATCAAGACATGTAACTGAAATGATGGAGTGTGACTTCAGAGGCAAAATGCAGTCTTATTTGGACAAGAGACTTAGAAATGTCCCTCAGAGAATGGGGACTTTCCTCTCCTTGTTGAACCCAGTATGACACAAACTAAGTCGTGCAGAATCTGGAGTGAAACAGGCATCTCATGTGGGACCATCCCTTGTCTCCTGGCACACCTACACTAGTTTCAAACGTGCCGTGTTCTGAGCCCTCACCAGCTTCCCTAGAAGCAATTCACCGTTTCCCTTCACCTCGGCCCCACAAAGCATGGATCACATCCGTGACAGCCCTGGAGCTGAGGTCAATCTTTCTTATTCATTCTGGTATCATCAGTTCCCTGCTGGTAGGTAGATACTTAATAAAAATATGATGGATGAATGAATGGATTATGCAGATTGAGTTGGAAGAAACATTAAGAATTTATAAAGTCCAAACCATTGATTATATAGATGAAGAAACTGTCAGCAAATGAGGGCAAACAGCTCACACAAAACACATGGAAAATTCAGAGCAATGTGAGAACTGAGACGCCCACTAATCCTCAACCCAGAGCTGCCCTGCAGGGGGCACTCAATCAGCATTTTGCACACATTGTTTCATTCACGCTCGCGCCCTGGTAAGCCTTATTATCCTTATTTTAATGATAAGGAAACCGAGGATCAGGACAAATGATGGCTAAAGTGTTCTCCCAACTCTGGGAATGCTTCTGGAGCCGACTGTCCAAACCTGTCCTGACCCTCCGGGCTGGCAGACAACCTGAGGATCATCGGGAACCCTACCTGCCTAGTAGAAAGCGCGTCCTTTTCTGTCTCACTCCTTCCCTCACTGGTCGCCTAGTCATCTGAAATAGAAACGCTTCAGTACGAACGATGCCCACGGCCCGCAAGCCTCCTTCTGGACTGAGAGAGAGTGGGAGGGCTTTGGAGGTGGACACAACTGCATCTGTCGTGCTGGCAGAACCTGACCCTGAATACACTTTCCTGTAGCTCCCAATCTAGGCCTATTAGAGAAGGGGAAGAAATAGAGGCTTAACTCCAAATAGATAGATAAGAAATAGAGGCTTAACTCCAAATAGATAGATAGATTTATGCTGAAATTTTCCACGAAGTTCCTTTATCTTCTTCCCTGGAAACCCAGTAACTAAGACAGAATGTATCCATTCTCGATCATAATAAGAACATCTTACGTGTTACCTGCCATATGTGCACTATATATAATCTCACTTGATCCTCACAACAACCTCACAAGGAAAGCGCTATAATTATCCCCACTTTACTGATGAGCAAAAAATAAGTCATACTATGTTAAGCAACTTGGCTAAAGTCACCCACGTAGGAACTGGCAGGGGACAGAGTGAGGCCCAGGCAGTGTCTCCAGAGCCCACAGACTCAGACACTGAATAAAAGTGTCTCGTGATAAAATTAAAATATTAGAATTCATACCCTGTTTTGAGATCTCTCTACCTGTATGACTCTGTGCAAGCCTTGGTTTTCTCACCTATGAAATGGAACTAAAAACTGCCTATTTGATAAAGTATATGATTATCCAATAAAGTTATGTACCTGGGTATGTATTATGAAATACAATTTTTACAGAGATAACAAAGAAAGCTTTGGAATGAGGACATGGTTTCATATCGAATCACCCCAATGTACTAGTTTTTTGCCCATAGACAAATTATTTAAGCTTTGTGAACCTCAGCCTTGAAACTGGATATGAAACATTTTTGTCTGTTAAATAGGAACAATAATTGTCACTTGTTAAGGATGGTGGTGAGCACTGAATGGGGGAAACATCTAGCATAGTGACTTGTGTACAGTCAGCTCTCAGCAAAGCTGGTTTTTGTTCTCCTTTGCCAGCCGATGGCCTGTCACTTCTTTATTATTCAGTTGGCACCTCACTATGGGAAGGTCTTAATCCAAGCTCCAAGCTGTCAGATGCAGACTGGAAGCTTGAACCCCAAATGTGGATTTCAGATTTGGAAGGGCACACGTATGAATGGAATCCATCACATATTTCATAAGTCAGAAACTCCTAAGACATGCAGAAGTTAAGTCAATGAGAGCTGGAGACAATTTATCTAACCTTTGCTGCTCTCAGCAGCTCAGGGACTGTCTGGGGGGCAGAAGTGGAGAATTCTGGCTGCAGTCATCACTTGCAATGGCTCACAGAGCTGAGCTGCAATTCCACTGCTGAACAGCAGGTGTCAGTGTTGGCCACAATGCACAACACCATGAAAATGCACTACGTGCTACTTGTTGGTTCTGGAAAATAAATTACAGAAGTCAAAAAGGCGGTTATTTGAATATGGACTTCCCCATGCTCTTTACCTTGAGTGTTACATGTGCTCGTGGAGGAAGAGAGTCCAGTCTTCTCACAACTCCTCAAAAATGGCTATTCTGGTTGTGGATTGAAACACCGAAATTCTTATACAGCCTAGCCATGGAAAGTGAGCCCACAAATGCTGCACCAGAGACTGGGTGGAAAGGGACAGAAAAGGAAGTTGGGGGAAGGAGAGCATTAAAGAACTTCCAAGGGGGGGGCAGCCAGATGGCTCAGTGGGTTAGAGCTCAAGCTTTGAACACCAGGGTTGCCTGTTTGATTCCCACATGGGCCAGGGAGCTGAACCCTCCACAATTAGAGTGAAGACAATGAGCTGCTGCTGAACTGCCAGAGAGGCGGCCTGATGGCTCAGCTGATTAGAGCGCGAGCTCTCAACAAGGCTGCCGGTTCAATTCCCGCAGGGGATGGTGGGCTGCGCCCCCTGCAACTAAAGACTGAAAATGGCAACTGGACTCAGAACTGAGCTGCGCCCTCCACAACTACATTGAAGGACAACGATCAAGCTGATGGGCCCTGGAGAAACACACTGTTCTCCAATATTCCCTAATAAAATTAAAAAAAAAAAAACTTCCAAGTGGACAATTTTACTACTTATTAGACTCTTAAGCCTAGATTCATGGGGATAAAAGCGTGACTATCACCTGGGAAAATCACAGATACACGTTATGAAATATGGAAAGGATTGTTTCATTTCTATAAAAATACGGGCAGGTGACAGCACATTCAGCGTGGTAGTTAAGAGTGACAGCTCTGGCCGAAGTGTCTGGTGTTGAATGTCAAGGCCATTGTGTGCCAGAGGAGAGAACGGACACATTTGTTAATCTCTGCACATCAGTTACCTGATCTGTAAAATGTGGTTCTAAAGCACCGGCACCAGAAGCGTGGGAGGGTGAAATCGTCCGTGTAAGTGCTGAACAAGCGGCCTAACATGTAGTGAGTGTGCAGGACATCAGCTACTGTGTTTGCATGTAAACTCGCATCTAGTTTTGCAGGGAGATTCAGAACGTACACACAAATGTGTCCACAACAGCCACCAGAATTTTCTGTTTTGTTTACCATTAGCTTGCGTGTTACCTAACAGCCTCCAGAAAACACTTACTATTTTATCATATTAATTATTTAAGGGGGAACAAATAACTGGTCAGAAGTTATTTTGTTGAAAAATGGTACCAACAATTTAAAGAGCTGACCTTCAAAGTGTGTCCCTTATTTCCGTCTAGACCAGGGTGATTTCTCCAAACCTGAGGCTTCTGATGCCAGACCCGCCTCTGCCGCTTCTAGAGCTGATGAACAGGTTTACCAAGATCACAGGATGCAAGACCAATACACAAAAATCTACTGTAATTTCTCTATTTCTGCAAGAACCACTCCCCAAAAATGAAGAAAATAATTCCATTCACAACAGCATCAAAAAGAATAAAGTACTTAGGAGTGAATTTAACAAAATACATCGAAGTCTTATCCACTGAAAACTACAAAACATCGCTGAGAGAAATTAAAATGACTTAAGTAAGTAGTGAGATATGCCATGTTTGCGGATCAGAAGAGTCAATATTGTTAAGATCTCAATTCTCCCCATATTGACCTCTAGACTTTGGTCCAAAAATCTAACTTCCCTGTGACTGTTTCCTACGTGGAAACACATGGATGATAGGACTTTATACGATAAGACCTGCAGAGTTAACTTAGTCCCAGAGGTAACCGGCAGAAACACAGCCCAGAGCCCGACATACAAAAGGCATTTCCATAAATACCCATTAGAGGAAACGATACAGGAGTTGTCCAAGGTGGCATGATTTTCTCAATTTTACTCTGTCCCAGAGTTTCTAGCTCAGCAAGGAGGGCCCATGTGAGACGTGCAAGGCCTGGTGAAGGGGATGAGTGCTATGCAAGACTGAGCGAGTCACACGCGTGTGCATGTGTGTGCGTGTATACACGCATGTGTGTGCGTGTATCTAGGTGCACACAGTATGCGCTTATGTATATTCACAATACGTATATTCTGATTGGCTGGGGAAGTAATAGTGAGCACGTGAGGGATTATTCTAGTGTCCCGCTGTGAATACCGATCAGTGGTAGAACCTTTACTGGGAAGACGGAGCCCAGAGAGAACTAGCTTTGTATCTGTCAGCACATTTAACTATGAAGAGCTGGGGACGAAGAAACGTGTGGAGGCTCCAGGAGGGCGAGCTGACCCATCTCATCTTAGTCTTCCCATTTCCTGATGCCTCATCTGGCACGGGGCCACGTCAGTTGCCATCCCCTGCCCGCCAGTCCCCTGGCTGCTGAGCTTTCTCGGGTGGTCACCTGCCCAGGAGGACCATCGGTGCCTTCGCAGACCACCCCCAACCACTATCTCGGGGAAGTCGACTGGGAAGAGAACGCCAAATTAGAGAACTGACAGAAAAAGGAACAACAGCTGCAGCTTCCCAATACCTAAAAAATCATCTTCCACTTTGAATCTGGGTCCCCGACATGAAGCTGAGTGTCCTTGGTCCCACGTGTGTTCTTGTCAGATGCTGTGATCTGTTAAGCAGCTTCTGTTTACTAAGAGGCCAGGATAGCAGGTGGGGTCTGCGTAAAACAGGGGCCAATTCTCAAACACGAAGGTGCTAAATGAACAGATTTTCCCTCAGATGCTGAGCAAACATCAGCCCAGCAAACCAACGTAAAGATATAATCGTGATTAATCTCTTGATTAAAATAATTAATCTCGGTTAATTCTGCATTTAATCATTTCTTTTTATCAATGTCTAGCACGCAGCTTTGTAGAAATATTCATTTAGACTAATGGATGTTTCATTTCTCCAATTAGCCTGTTTACTCGGAGCTTCCAAATGTCTCCGGTTCCAGCCGCATCACTCACTCCAGCATGTTCTCGGAGCCCCGGGCGGAGAAGCCTTCTCATGCCCGCCGGGTCCCTGCCATGCTTGGTGGAGCCCAGAAAGGGGTACCTGGGAGGGTAGGAAAGAGGCTCGCGGGCTTCGGGGCCTGGTGAGGGTGTGGACGACCCCAGCAACATTTGCTCAGGGACCCAGAGTTGTACTTTATGGCCACGAATTGTCTGTGCCAGTAGTAAGATCCCGCCACGCGCGTCACAGGAACTTACGATTCATTCTTTCACGCCTGACGCCTGAGTTCACGCCTGCCAAGCGAGGTTCTGCTCTCCCACTTTACTGACGAGAACACACAAGTCTAGAGTGCTGTGTGGCTCCCTCAGACTCTCACGGCTCATGACAAAGGTCCCAGCAGGTCCCAGCCTCTCCTCCAGTGTCAGCATGTCATGCAAACCACCACCAAGGGCTGTGCTGCTCACGCAGCTGCCCAGCAGACGCCGTGGGAGCTGGACGAGCACTGTCCCATCATGTGGACAAGCAGTGGGTCATCACCCCTCGGACCCCGGGCTCCTCCACTCGGGGACTATTACTGAGCATGTACGCTACACCCAGGAGGACGCCCAAGACGAGGGAAAGCAAAGGACTGGAGCTGTGACTTCCATGCTCAGGAAACCACGTGGCTCAAGGCCTGAGCCAGAGGCAAAGCCTGTCCTCCCAGGGGCACAGGAACATCTGCCAGGAGAGGGTCAGGGAAGAGCGGAGGGGACAGGAGCAGGTGGGGGGCCGCCTGGGGAGACGGGGGGTCACTGTAACACCACCCTCTCCTCCGCCTTCCTCTCCCGCCCGCGGCTACTTTCATCAGATTATGTGGGCCGCCTGAACTTCTCGGGTTTCCTTACTGTCGTCCTTCTGTCTGTCTCCTCACCAGAAGCTAAGCCTGGGGACAGAGCTGTATCCTGTTCCTGCCTTAGGCTCAGTGCTGACTCAGCAGACCCGGAGTGAACCCCTGCTGAGAACCCGAGGTCCAGCATGGTGTCTGGGTGACGGGAGGTCACACAGCTACACAGTGCGTTCCGTGCATTATTACGTTTCACCCGCACAGAGTCCCTTGCTTTGGCTGCCCCATGTCACAGATGGGGACAGGGAGGCACACAGCCGTGGTCAGCAGCTTATGCAAGGTCGCGGGGCTGCCAGACCCAACAATGAGCGGCTGGCTTGGGGTGGCCCTCCCTCGGCACACCCTTTGGTCTGAAGGCCAGGTAGGCCGCCAGGTAGACTAGCCAGGGGTCCCGGGTGGCACCAAGCGTATGGCGGGGTACACTCATTACCAGAGGGAGCAGGTGAGGTGAGCGGGCCCCCGACACTGCCCTGTAGCATAGGGACTCATGTTCCAAACAGTCTGGGGCTCGGGAGGGGAGAAGGCTTGGAGAGCGATGACGTGACGGCACGCACTCAGACCTGAAGGGCCTTTGAGCCCCTGCCCAGGGCCGCCCCAGCCCAGAGAATGCCCGGCTTCTGCTTCCGTGAGGCCCAGCTTAGTGTGTCCGGTCCTTCCTCTGGAGTCAGGAGAAGGGCCGAGGGAGGGCGGGGATGACTGTCACCTCCCCCCACACAACGAAAGTCCTCGGCCTGGCCTGGCACCTCCAATTAATGTCACAACCTTCCTTGTGCGGGACGTAGCATTGCAACTTTCACAACCATCATATAAAGGAGCCGGGGTGTCCCTGCCGTGCAGACAGAGCCCGTGTGCTGTGGATGACCGCACTTGGGGTCTGGCCGCACGGCAGGAGGCAGCTGCACTAGAAGGCGTGGTGCCATTTACAGTGTCAAAACCGGAACGACACACTCAGGCGGGGACCCCCACAAGCACCGCCCCCCCCCCCCCCCCCCGGCTCTGACAGTCGGCTGATTAATCAATAAGCGGGTACTCGGGACCCGCTGTGTGCTGTGCACTGGGCTGCAGGGGTTTGCTCCCACTGCTGCGGTCCTACTGTGCGTGGGACCCTGGGCCGGGGTTCATTCGTTCACGGGTGCTTCGCAGCCTCTGCAGTGGGAACTAGAGCCCGAAGTGACGCTGAGTTCTGCCGGGTGCTGTTCTAACCGCCTCATGTATATTTAAGGTACTTGATCGTCCCAGCAACCCCGTAAGTCAGATGTTGTCATCACTCCCTTTTGCAGATGAGAAAACCAAAGCCTGGGGGGGGTCACAGGGCTGGTGACTGGGGAAGTCAGCGGCTGAGGCCAGCCTGTGTGACACAACAGCGCCCACTATCAGCAGCCCAGCGGGCGGGCTGTTAGGTCCCCATGGCGACACAGGAGCCAGGACACAGGGTGCTCAGGGTCAGGACGGCAGAGCTCACGCCGCCCTCTGAGCTGTGTCCACTGCTTGCGGCCCACTTACAAGTCACTGACACACTGTGCCTCAGCTTCCTCATCTGTAAGAGGGGCCGTAGCTCTGACGTCCCGAGTTACTGTGAGGACGGCGCCGCAGCTAAGTGCGTGGCACCAGCCAGTCCCGGCTGCGGTGCGTGCCCACAAATCAGTTCCCATCGGCGATGGCGACGGTTAGAGCCAGTACGTAATACAGTCACGTCATGTGCTGGAACGGCACACACTAACGCAGGTCTGCTCTTGAAAACTGTCTAGTCGAAGAGAAAGGGTTCCATGAAATGTTTTGCTTTCTTGCTAATTTTACGTGCGAGTTGGGGACAGACTCACACAGGTGGTTCCCAGTCGGTCCCTCAGGGCAATGGGCTGTTGCCGCTACGTCCTCAGACCTACCATGTCTCACAAAGCTGGAGCGACCTCAGCATTACACACGAGTCCCTCGACGGGCTCATGAATCAACGGATGAAAAGAGATAGCATCTGATCTCCGTCAGAGTACCGGGGGGCCCTCATCTCCATGCTGGGGTTCAGGAAGAGGAGAGAGTCTGAGGGATCTTAGAGTACAGACCTAAGGGCTATCAGACCGCTCAGGGGGGAAGGAAGGTGGGCATGGAGGGGGAAGGGAACGACAGACATTAGAGGTGGAGACGTGTGTGGGGACAGGGACAGAGCAGCGGGGCTCAGACTAAGCGTGCCAGTCATGTGACCAGTGGGGTGCGTGTGCAACGCACACTCACAGCTCAGGGTGAAGGGCTGGGAGGAGTCTGGACTTCATCCGGTCATCGTGGAAGATTTCCCCTGGCTGTGACCCCTGAGCAGGCCTGGGAACAGCCAGATGGGAAGAGGCATGACTGGAGCCTGGGAAATTGAACAGTCCCTTGGAATAACCCAAGTGACAGGCAATGAGACCCAGGACGGGGCAGAGCCAACAGGACAAAGACCGTTCGTCCATAGCTGGGATCTGCCAGTCAGAAGGATGGGAGACGCAGGGGACAGACGACTGGCAGGGTGTGGCCCGAGCTGCCGCCACCTCTGGGAGCTACCGCTGCACCAGACGGTTCTGGGGTGGGACGCAGCTCACCCCCTGGTGGCGGGACAAGCACGGGTGGGTTCAGTGTTCTCGGGAGCTCTGTGCTCTCATCTCTAGGAAATGGGCTGGGGTGGCTACGTGTGCACGGCGCGTGTGCAAATCACGATGCCTGGCCTGTGCAAAGGGTCCTACACGTGTAGGGTGGGTTCCACCTTCTTTGCCATTTCTTACTACACAACTGGAAAACAAAGGCTGTGGTACTGGCCGGGTACTGCCTGAAGGCAGAATCGGGTTTAGGAAAAGGTAACTGGGAACAAATCCGTGAGTGTCCCTGGGCCTGAGTCTGTTATCTGTAACATGAGACGTGGTCTCCACAGCGCAGTGTGGCTGAAACTGTAAGCGCGACACCAGAGCCTGAATCACCTCTTATCGTGTCTGGTACGTAGCAGTTACACAAGACACACAAAAAAACTAAACGCCGTTTCCCGTGCTGGCCTCGTAGAACCGACGTGAAAGCACTGGCAAGTGGCTGGGGGCACAGAGCAGCTGGTGAGAAACACCTGTGAGAACACTCATCGGGGTGGGGGACACGCCGGCGCTCCACTCAGAGCCTTAGGATATTCTTGTGACCTGCCAGACCTATTACAGGTTTTCAGCAACAAGAACTGATACATTTGACCGAACAAAAATGCTAGTGAACATTTCCCAATTTCCCTCTGGAATTGAGATTTTCTCCTGGTTTTTCACAAAGCTGCAGCAACACAGGTAGCAGCCTATTTTTTTGGCGGGGGGAAGCCCCAATTCCTTTTTATTGCAGATGTCTGCTTCAAAGGAGCAGTTCCCCCCACCTGCTGCCTCTTAGCCCCAGAACCAATCACAAGTCATTTCAGTACCTGCGTGCCTTTCCTGCCCCAAATATAGACGCAAATATTGTTTTCTATGACCAAGCACCTCCCGCGCTCACGTGGTGACTGAGCAGCACCTGTTTCCTGTGCTGGTGGCAAATCCCCTGTCTTCTGTCAAAGGGGCTGCCCTTTATCTAGCTCACCATCCAGGGGGGGCGGGGGGTGGGGGGGAGCAGGGCAAGTGGCCGCTGTCCCCGGTGCTGAAATGAGCTCCGTGCCGCTCCCTGCCGCCCCCACCCGCCCACTGCTGGGGAGTGACACACAGAGAAGGAGAAGGAGCCGTAGCTCTGATCCCTGACCCCCCATACTGGCAGGCCCCGTTTTTCTCCAGAACACACAGTCTTATCTACGGAGGGGACTCGTCTGCTCTGCGGGTTCAGGCCTGAGTCAAAACTGCTGTGAGCGTTAGCGAAAGCTGCAGTGAGGCTTTGGAGCAGCCAGTCAGACCAGGACGCCAGGGGAAAGCAGACGTCCACACAGGCTCCCGTCTACTTCGTGTGGGTGCGACCGACAGACGGGACTTTCGTTCCCGTTTATCCATGTTTCTCTGCCTTGCGGGCTGCCTCCCTTCCTCTCCTCACTCGTTTACTCGACAGACACGGCTCTTGGCCAGGTCACTGGGCGTGTGGAGGATAAATGAATCAGGCCCGATCCCCTCGTCTGGGGCTTGCACTGCAGCACGATCGCTGCTAGGGAGACGGATCTACATACCCATAATTACGTCACAACCACAAAGCACAATGTGCGTGTGTCAACTCTGTAGAGTTATGCTCAGGACAGGATGGGGCAGCTACAACTGCCAGACGTGAGGACCAGGGAAGTCTCTCCAGAGACTCACCCTTGCGCTTGGGATCTGAAGGACGAGTAGGAACTCAACACATCGGCCGGCTGGCAAAGGCCTCCTTGGATGTGCAGAAGCGGACGTGGACAGGAGGCTAACAGGGGACCTGGGCGGCAGTGAGTGCTCCCAGGAGAGTGGGCCGAGCAAAAGCGCCTCCGGCTGTGAAAGGACAGCGTGAGAACAGGCAGCAGCGAGGGGCTAGGATCAGAAGGCAGGGCTACGCCCACGGGTGGAGGTCCTGGAGGCCACGGAAAGCCTCCTTCAGTGACCGTGTGGCCCATTATTGGGCACAACGTGAGCCCCAACACAAGACTTGGTTCCAGTAAGTTATGCACAGCCTGGAGGTCAAGGAAGAGCATGTGGAGGAGATGTTCCGGCAAATTCTGCAGGATGAGCTGCTATTTCTATGCATTTTATGGTGTATTAATTATTCCTCAATAAAGTCGATTTAAAAACTACGTAACATTTCCCTTACAAATGAGCTTTTGCATCGTTTACACTTCTTAGAATCATTTGCACTGTTTCTGCCGTGTACTCTCTACTCATGTGTTTACCCACATTTTTCCCTTTGGAAACGTTACGTCCTTTTTTCTTGTTGATACCTAGAGGCTCTTGGTATATTTAAAGCTTTTTGGTGTTGTGTGCTGTACTGTTGTAACCTAGCTTTGCCATTAATCTTTTCACTTAATCTGGTGATTTTAAAAACACATTTTAGATCATGTCATGCTCCTGATTCAAAGTAGCCAATGCCTCTCCTTTCCACACTGCGTGAGGGCTGAAAACTACACATCGTCACCTTACAGGTTTAGGCTTAGAATCAGAAAGAGCTGAGTGCAAATCCCAATCCCACAACTTTCTAGGACCTTCTCCTTAGGAAAGTTTTGCGGCTTTTCTAAAATTCCATCTTGTCACTTGCATATTGGGGATAAGACCTCATGAGTGTTCTTTAGAAATAATATGGGTTGGTTCATAGGAATTTTTTATGTTCGTATTTTAAAGCAGTCAAATATTGGCAATTACACGAGTCAATTATAATCTCTCTCTCTCTCTCTCTCTCCATATATATATATATATATATATATATATATATATATATATATGTATTTCATGCTATAAACATGGTGAATTCATTTGTTAGCTCTAGTAGTTTGGGGTGTGGATGTATTCTTTGGAACTTTCTACATACAGGATCATGTCATCTGTGAATAGAGATAGTTTTGTTTTTTTCTTTCTAATTTAGAATTTAAAAATTTCTTCTTGCCTAATTCTTCTGGCTAGAACTTCTACACAGTTGGGAGGAAGAGCAGTGAAAGCAGACATGCTGTCTTTTTCCTGATCTTAGGGAGTGAGTTTACAGTCTTTCGGCACTGAATGTGCTGCAGCTCATTTCCTTTCCCACTGAGTAATATTCCATTGTCTGACTTATTTTCAACTTAACATATTTGCTTTGTCTGGGATGTATTTATTGTAAGGAGTGAAGCCGGGATACAGTTATTTCCATATGGCTTCTAATTTTCTCAATAAGATTGATCGTCATTCATCTTTTTCCTCACTCATATGTGTTCCCTTCATCATTTCTCAAATTTATTTCTGTATTTGCTTCGGTTTTTACACTCTCTATTTTCTTCTATTGATCTATCTCTGTGCTAAAACCTCACTGCTGTAATTACTACAGCTTTACAAGATTTCCTTCTATCTGGTAACAATCCTCGTCAAAACCCTTATTTTTCTTGGATATTTTTAATGTAAATTTTAATATCAATTTCTTTGGTTCAAAAACAAGTCTGTTGGTCCATTTTGTCAAAATTATATTGAAAGTACAGACTAATTTAGAGAGAATTAATAATTTGTGATATTAGTCTTATAATCCAAGAAAAGCATGTGCCTTTCCGTTTGTTTATGCTACGTCTCTGTCCTCTACTGTCTTTTAAATATTTCCTTCATGCATGTCATGTACATGATTTTTAAAAATGTATTTCTAGGCAAACAGTCATTTCTCACGGAAAAGCTTTCATCTTCATTTGATTCTGAGGTTTGGAAAATCCCGACAGCACCCACTTACCACCTTTGGATTATGCAGGACGCATCAGGGCAGCAGCCACCCCTGTCTGCTCGAAGCACCGGGTCTGGGAGACAGACAGGGCCGCCCGACGGTCAGTGGTCCCCAGACAGGTCGGCACCCCCTCCCCACAGCTGCATGCAGGACTGCTAAGCGTGGCTAACAGACAGACACAGGGAGCCACTCCTGGGCCACTGGCGTGGGGAGCGTCTCCAGCCATGAGGCCCACCCCTTGCCAGACCCCGCCCCCAGCAGGGACTCAGGTGGGCTCAGCACCTAGTAGGCCTGGGTGGGAAGACAGTTCCCTGTGCTGGTGAAGGAAGTGTGGACGGGGACAGTCATTGAGCTGAGGTGAGCTGAGGCTCCAGGATGCCAGAATGTACAGAGGCAGCGGCTGGGACACCTGCACTCCCAGATTTTTAGTAACTTAGATCTCGTTCCTCAAAACTACTGTGTGTGCAGTCGGAAGCGTGAGTCAGTCAGTATGAGGACGTGGGAAGCTATGAAGGAAAAATGGCAAAATTTCTTGGATAGTCAACTTTACTGGAAATATGTGAAAAAAACTTTTTTTCTAAATTCATATCCACATTCTGAAATTTTTGCATCAGCAACACAGCAAACAGGCTTTGCCTGCACACCAGATACAGGATGAGGAGTCATGGCTCTTCACTGCAGTGGCATTTTAAAGAAAATGCGTTAAAAATAAAACAGGAATTTCTGCATGTGGTGGGACACTTCCGGTCATGCTCTTACCGCCTGGAGACAGGCTCCGTCTCTAAGCGTTTTCGAAAATCTTCACTGTGTGACGCTCCTATCAAGAAGTAAGTAATGCTGGCACTGCCACCTTTCCTCTCCATGTGAGTGTGTGCGCGTGTGTGCACGCACATGTGTGTTTGTGTGTTGAGGTCACGCGGCAGCCCTCTTCAGTTTTTATACAACAGTACATGTCCTATTAGCAAACATTACAAAATAGCATTTCACTGGTCTGTAGCATTCCGTATTATTAACACACCGCGCTTTTCTCCTCGTTTAATGTGGGGTGATGTTTATTAACAATGAGGCTGTGAACAACTTACGTTGTGCTCATCTCTACAGACGAAAACTCGCCAACAGTCATTTATTGCCCCAACCTCAAAATCCAGGACAAAGGCACCAACCCGAGGTCCACGTGGGCCCACGCAGGCCAGTGGCTTTGCTCCGTACACTGTGAGATAAACCAACTGACAAATACTTCCGGTGGAAACGCGGGCTTCCAGAAAGATACACTAGAGAGAAAACAGAGTAACAACACCAACTAGCACTTGTACAGCACAAAGCATATTCCAGGCTTTACCCCGAACACTTTCTGAATGGAGCGGTTCGATCTCCACACGCACTGACATCCATCTTGTCACCACACAACAGGCGAATCGCCCACGGCGGCACAGAAGTAACCAGGCAGAACTGGGGCTCGAACCCAGGGGTCTGGCCTCTGAGTCTGTACCTTGTAGCAGCAGCAACCTCTGATGAGCTCGTGAAAGGGATGCAAATGGCTGATGAGACAGACACGGGGTGAGTCGGGGGAGCCTACAAAGACGCACGGCCACCGTGTCTTATTTAAGCCTCCGAATGAAACTGGCTGGTGGGGACATTTATCCCGACCTGCAGGTCGGGAAATGGAGTTGCTGGTTTCCTGCCTGGAGACACAGGGCTCACCAGGGACCCGCCTGCTCCCCGGAGCCAGTGCCCCAGCAGAGGCACAAAGGGAGCCTCTGGGGTTCAGGCTTGGCTGTTGTTTGGGTGCATCTTCAGGTCCCCTCACAGAGCACCTTCCAGGCTTACACGGCAACGACACATTTGTCATCAGAAATGACTCTCCAGCCACCCAGCCTTTCTGCGGAGACCAAACATGCTGAAGAATAGCTTACCACCCGGTTTTATTGACTGTAACCCCAAATCATCTCTCTTGAAACGGGTGTTTTCCAAGGGTGAGTGCAGAGAGAAATGACATTCCACTGCACAGTCGACAAGACAAATCATCAAAGGGGCTGGCAGCCGGGAAGAAAACCCTTCCCGCAGTTACAGATGTGGGATTAACCTTTCCATCTATCCCACACAGTGGAAAGACACAGGCAAGTGAGATGTGACTGCAGAAATGAAGAGAAGCTTCTTCCCCAGGCTCGGGCATAACGCAGACCGTGCAGAGGAATCCCCAGCGGTGCTGGGCGGGCGTCTCAGGACGTCAGACTGGCCACAGGCCTGGCTTCCACACACCTTCCATCTCCCAGCTCTTTACAAGCTCCCGTCACTTAGTGCTGCTGAGTTGCCACCAGCCGGAGACAACGTCAGGGCCACCAGTGCCACCCTCCAGCATCTAACATCCCACGCCCTCTCAAAGCATGGTCCTCTCTACCGTGTCACTTGCTTGGTGTCCTCGCAGAACTTGCTGGCATGTACGCCCCCTCCTGCTGTGTTTTCTTTGTTGCCGCCCGTGACCCCATCAGACAGCAGCTCCGCAGAAGCCCTGTCCCTCCTGTTTCCCCAACTCCTAACACCCAGCAGAGTAACATGCATTTGGATGAATGACTCTGTGAACTCCTTAAAAATACTAAGTAGCTCCCCTTCTGCATGCTGCGGCCAAGGCCATTTCTCTGGGTTAGTTCCCAGAAGTGGGAACCATTTATGGAAAGAGCGTAGGTATGGCGAGCACGCACCAGAACCGGAATTAAAACAACAGATTCCAAGTCGGATCTCTGCTCCCAAGTACTGAGTATATTAGAGAAATGCCATCTCTCAGAACATGAGTTTCCAATGTTTTAAATAAGGAAATTAAAGGAGCTTCTGAGCAAAGTAGCACGCTCCAGTGGGCGCACACATGTCCCTGCCCCACCCATGGAATTAATAAAAGTGGCAAAAGCCACAAAGAATTGCTAGCCTACAATGAAAAGAGTGCAAGTTAATGTTAAAACCTTAAAACAGGATGATGAAAAGAAACAGGGTATGTGTCAGAGAGCCAAGGAGCTTCTAAGGCAGCGGCCTCCGCCAGGAGAGCAGGGCTGGGGCAGGGGCGTGAGAGAACCATGCTGATCAATACGCCTCATTTAGGCCACGTGCCTGAGGAGCTGCCCATTAGGTAGAGAACAGCTTTCAATCTTGGCTACTCACCAGGAAACTCTTTTGCTGAGACAGGTGGAACCATTAAGCTCTGCCCTTTTTTTCAGCCCCCTAGACCTAATTAAGCATAATATCCAAAGTGTGAATTAATTTTCTCAAGTCATTGCAATACAGATGCAACTAAGGGGAAAAGAACCTAGATCTCGGGCATTTAACAAGAAAGAGACAGGGAGGGGCTGGGGAGAGATGGAGATGGAGAGAGAGAGAGAGAGAGAGAGAGAGAGAGAGAGAGCGCGCGCGCCAGTCTTGGTGATCTAACCATGTCCACAGCTGAGCTTTCTCCCCGCCCCACCTCACACCCATATTCTTCACGTGTGTGCACGTGTGAGTGTATACCACGGCATGCAAGCAAGGTCCTGACTCCAGCTCTTGCTCCTCAGAAAGATAAGCCGTTTTCAGATAAGGATCAAAACAGGCAAAGCAAATTCACTCATTTTTTATATACTTCAAATAAAAGGTGTGGAAAGAGCAGCCATGGTTAGTATGAACAAGAGGCGTACAAAAGCACTGCAACACTGAAAATCTACTAGTGCAATTAAAAGGCAAGAAATAGAGAAACATGCACTATAGCTCACAGAAGACAGGTGAAGAACCCTGTGGGAGAGAAAACAGCTCCCAGAATTGCATGAGGGGTACCTTAAGCAATAGAATAAACACTAATTAGGACAAGATTTCAGTAATATGAAAGGTCAAAGTTGAGGTACTAAAACTACAAAATGGGACGAAGGAGGGCATTGCAAAGTTCCAGAAACAAACTGAGAACCCAAATATCATTATAAAATTAAAGAATTAAATAGAAACCACAAGAATAAAACAGACTCGGCTACTGGCAAAATAACTGTACAGAAAAACAGTTTTGGGCAACCTCATGAATTTAGAGGTAAATAGACCAGAAGGTCAAAACTTAAGAAGAAGGTCTCAGTATATTTCCTATTTCTCCACCACGTGGGAAGAGCCTATTTCCGTGTAAGACCCTCCGAGAACGCACGGGGCCAAGAGAACGAAGACAGGTTCCAGGCAGCACCTCTTCAACAGCTGGTCCGACTGAACCTGAAGCCAGAAATGCCCCCTTTGGAGTTTCTAGTGGCCGGAGAATAAACCCTCCAGTTCTCTGCAACAGGCAGTTTTCCTTTTATTTTTCCCTTGCACCTAAAAACAGGGTTCTTAATAAAAATACGTAAAGCTGAATGATCTGAGGTACGTGGTGACTTTCCGGGTCCTGTTTCCTCACCTGCAAATGGAGACGAGCCCGTAGGGTTCCGTGGGGTTGCCGGTCCTGGCGGCGGCTGGTACGCGGGACGCATGGGTGATGCCCTCAGAAGCCACGGTGAACGGGCTCCGCGGGAATTCCACCTCGCTATGCTCCCTGCACTGGAGAATAACCTGTGGATTCTCACTGTTTATCGACTATCTTACATGGCACTTAACATGTGACAGGGGTTTGCTAAGCATTTTTAATACGTTAGTTCATCTAACCCTTACAACACCTATGCAGTATCTATATTGTTATTCCCATTCATTCTCATTTTATAGGGGCACGAGGAGGTTAAGTCACCTGCCCAAGGTCACACAGCCAGTTAGTGATGGAGGGGGGATGGCTGCAGAAGCCACGCTCTTTGACACATGCTGTCACAAAGACAGCTGGAAGAGCTTGTTGCAGCAGGAAAGATTTCTGAGCCAAGAAACAGGAATGAGGTACGGATTCCACATAACATAATTCAGAACTTCCAAGTGAGGTGCTACTGTCTGCCAAGCATGTCTGTGACTGGGCATCTCCTCCACGCTCTCAGAGGGGATCACGCGAAGACACCCCGTGAGGCCTGGTGTCAGCACCACGGACAGGGCCGCAGGCGCCACCGGGCTCCCCCCCACCTCCAGCATCAGAACTGTCCTTTGACAAAGATCATTAAAACGCACATCGAACAAATATGCCTGTATTGAGAAAAATGTCTGAAGTTCAGGAAATGTGAGTCTTTTCTCTTGTGATATATAGTCAATCATCCCAACAATATAACAAGGTCCCATTGTGCAGCTCAAATGAAGAAGGAACAGTGAAAAGCCAAGGAAGGGCTGTTAGTGGTTTGAATAAAGGCAGCTGTCGTACCGAGCTGCGGGGGTGTTGAAGGTGCTGATACAAACCTGACAGCAAAAAGAGGGGGGTGGATGGCAGAGGGCGGGCACCACCGAGCTACCTGAGCAGGGAAACAGGAGCGAGGGGGGAGGGGCTCAAAGGAACACGAAGGGGAAGAACATCTGTTATTCATTAAGAGCTGACTATATCCGGGCAACGTTAGGAGTCTTAAATATGTTTTCCTAAACCTTCTAACAGTCATGATGATACATAATTTTTACCCTGAAGTTACTGATGTGGGAATAGGAAGAAAGAAAGGGCATCATGTGGACAGAAGGAATGTGGAAAGCAAGATGGCGGGAGAGAGAGGTGGAAGAGAAAAGAGAAGCACAGGAGCAACATACGTATCAACCGGGAGGCTGAAAAAAGAGAGAGGAGGGAGTATTCTTACAGCGGTACTAGCAAAAAAGAGAAAGAAACAAACACAAATCTAAACCTCAGTGACCTAATGACAGGACAAGTTGAGCTTTTTCCAGAGAAGTTTCCATGGGAAGAGACTGTCCCAATTCTTGTCTGCAGACAGGACACAGAGGGAAGAAGAGACGGCGTGCTAGTTAAGACGGAGACAGAGGTTTGCAATGTTCCCAAGAAAAAGGTACCAGTGGATCTGCACCTGGCTGCTGGGGGCCTGGGGGCCTGTCTTCTTCCCGCAGTGACCTGCTCACCGCCTGTCTCGACGGAGAAGAACAGGCAGTGCCGAGGACCAGCCACCCACTCACGCCTCACAACAAACAACCTCAGGAGGCAGACATTCCATCAACACCAGCACAAAGCCAGTAAGCCGCTGAGAGGGACTCAGATCTGTGTGCTTAACTAGAAACCTGAAGCTGTAAACTGCCTTATTTACTGTTGGCAGAGCGGAAAGAAAAGTATCCTTATTTACTCATCCTATGAGAACATTGGGGCAAAAGCGCTCAGCGGTCCTCTGTTTTGGTTCTGCTCAGGCCAGTCTGGATGACCAGTTCACGGGCTGGTCAGAAGGCAGGCCTTGCTGAAACGTTTATGCCAGAGTTTACCAAACTACCGCTCGCTGGTTACAACCACCCAGCAGATATGTTTTGTTTAGACCAAAGAGTATTTACTTTAAAACTGAACTGTTTATAAATGTTAAAGTATTGGCAGCTTTCACGTAAAAACCCAGAGAAGCCCCTCTTTATATGGTGGACCTTGGAGGCCACAGAAGACCCTGGTGGGCAGGACGCTTCTCTTTTATAATCGGACCAGCAAACTCCAGAGGCTGGTGTCTGCTGACTCTCAGCCAAGCAGTGCTTTCTTGTGGATCAAATGCCCTCATTCACCGCAGTCACACGTCCACCATCCCTATAACTGGGGTTGTGGCCATTCCCATGAAAACCACAGGAGGTGAGTGGGGTAGAAGTGGCTTCTCAAAATAAAACAGGACACTGTCACAAGAAGAGGAGGAAATGGATGTTGTAAAAAACACAGTTCTCCTACAATTCTTACTAAGCAACCTCTGCGATTAAAACTTTTAAATGAATAAATAAAAACAGAACACCAAGCAGGCCCATCACAGGTCCACTCGTGGAGATCTTGAGAGGTGTCTGTTAACCACTCACAACAGACACGATCCAGGCAGCTCAGGACCACCCAGCCTCTTCAAGGGCCCAGCAAGAAGGCGTCCGTGGAGCTAAGGGCGTGTGGCGTCCATCAGGAGGCATCTCTCCGTGAGGCCTGTTCAACACCAGAGCCTGCTCACTCTGAGGGTAAAACCGTCCGAGGTGAGGTGGGAGCAGGTCTGCAAAATGCTCCCCCCACCCAGCCTGCCCAGTAGAGAAGAAGCGGCTCAGGAAGAACAAGTCAAAGGTACCTGCTTCTAGCAGGATCTTACTACGTATTTTCCAGGCACTGCGATACATCATTTATATTTACTATCTCATTCAATCCTCACAACCCTGTAAGCTAGAGATGTTTTAACACTGATCAAAGATGTGGAAACCAAGTCTAGAAGTTTCTATGCACTGTGGCCAAGGTCACATATCTAGGGACTTATGGGGTCTGAATACGAACATAGATACCGATCTCCCACTTCCATCACGGCGAACTTAACTCCCCCTCTTCTGAAATGTTCCCATTACGGCATTTATCACACGGTTGTGTTTGCTCATTTACTCACACCCAACAAACAACACGTCGGACTGCAAGCTGCCTGCTAAGCGCAAATCGTTTCCATCTAGATCACCACTTTATCACCTAGCAAGGTGTTTGGCTCAAAGATAACTTGAATGAATAGATGGATGAATGATTTAACTCATGCTTATAAAATCCATGACATTTATTTTATTCTACAATTATGTTGTGCATTTGCTTAAAAAGCCTCTTGGCTCCTTCAACCACTGGAATACACTGTTCATACCCCTCCTCACATAACCATATGTGAACCTGCACACAGAACAATGCTTTGTGGCAATTATTTTACAAAATTAGGCAATACTCCAATCCGTTCTTACACCTCGTTTTCCCCACTTCACAATACATTGTAAAATACTTCTAGAATAACATGTATAAATCTAATTCAGTCTTTATTTTTCCAACTGCGTAATATTTCATGGAACAAATATCCTGAGATTTGTTCCACTCTTCCTTTATTGGTCAACACTCAGGATTTTCCTAGCTTTTATCTCGTCATTTTAAACATACTTCAATAACATCTCTGTACACATTTTTATTTCCTCATACATTTGTATTTATGGGATAGAATTCCTGAAGTGGGATTTCTGCGTTGGAGACGACAGGGGATGCGACTTTTCAGTGGTGATATTGCCAGACAGCTCCCCAAAGAGGCTGCAGCATCTTATTTGTACTGGAAACCAATGAGGGCATCCCGCCCTGTCCCATCTTTGCGTACTTGTGTGTTAATGCTTTCATTACTTCTTTATCCACTGAAGGAAAGGTGATGTTTGAATTTGCTTTTCTCTAGTAAGTCAAGGAGCTTGTCCAGTGTTTAATGGCCACTGATTTCTGCTCCTGTGAACTGCCAACCGGGGCAGAGTCTCCCACTGACCATCAAACGCCCTTTCCTCTTCTTCTTGAGCATGTGACTAGACTACATTTCCCAGGCTCCTTTGCAGTTCAGCATGATCACGTGACAGTTCTGGCCAGTAGAATGTGAGCAGGAGTGATGTCTTTCTTCGCTCCCAGGCCTATCCCTCCAAATCCTCCCACGTGAGATCCTTCCTTTCTTTCCCCCAGTGTCATCCTAACACAGAGGATCTGAGGCCCTCGAGGAGGGCAGAGCTGCAAGACGGAAGGAGCCTGGGCCTATAAACAGCCACATGAATGACACCCACTGCACAGAAAGACCCTGCTGGCCTTCAGGCTCTGCTGCAGACACCCCCATCGTGTTACACTGTGGAGATGGGGGGGTCATAGAGCTCCAACCCTGTCTTTACTGTCGTGACGCTCCACTGGTGTCGTTTGTCCGTGGTAGGGGCTTTTGTTCTTATTTCTGAGATGCTTGATTCTCTTAACTTTTTTTTCTGAATAACCAACATATAGGTGTTAACCTTTCATTTGCAATGTCCCAAATTTATAT